>NC_133132.1:119854471-119980946 GCF_048418815.1 Hemitrygon akajei | reverse complement strand
CCTCTACATAGCACCATCCAGAGACAGAGAAGCAGTTTCAGCGACAGGTTACTATCGATGCAATGCTCCTCAGACAGGATGAAGAGGTCAATACTCCCCAATGCCATTAGGCTTTACAATTCAACCGCCAGGTCTTAAGAACTTTTTAAAGCTATTATTAATGCTTTTTGAGATAGTGATTTAGATGCATATCATATTTTTTACTGAGTTAAGTATTGTATGTAATTAGTTTGCTACAACAAGTGTATGGGACATTGGAAAAAAAAAGTTGAATTTCCCGATGGGGATGAATAAAGTATCTATCTATCTAAAGTTTAGCCAAGGACCAGCCCCCACAGGCCCAAGCGGACCTGTGAACCCCTATGCGAGGTATTAGGGGTGCCCCGAGAACTCAAGTGGGAAGGGACATTACCCAATGATAACAAGGGAGGCAGACGACGAACCCATTGTTCAGGTTATGTTAGAAGGGCAACTGACACCAATGATGATAGATACTGGAGCCACGTACACTTGTGTACAACCACAGTATGCCCCTTCACCTTCCCATGTCAGGAAAGTTTATTAAGACAGTAGGGTTCTCGGGGAAAACACAGTTGACACAGTGCACGACTCCAGTGCAGTTGAGAATGGGAAATAAAGGAATTGTTTTGCGGTGCTAGTATTTGAAGGAACTCCAATTAATGTTAGGCAGAGATGCCTTATTGAAACTGGAATTAAAATTAGAATGCACCAGAAATGGGCTGAGTGTCGGAAGAGCAGGGGTTCAATTGATAGTGCGAGTAGACAAGAAGGCTAATGTCTTTTGGATAGGAGACATCGCAGATCAGATTCAGGAAACCTGGAAAATGGAAAAAGGGCGTGCAGGCTATATTACCCAGGGCTGTAATGCCCAAATCTGAGCTACCTTGTACTGTGATTTTTGACGAGACTCAGAACAGGGAGTTAGAGGAGAGATGGCACCTGGAGGCATGTACCCAACAGCACCTGGAAGGGGAGGCTGTGATAATTGGAAAGCAAGGGGCAGCTTTACAAGTTAAGTGGAACACCTTTTTAGAAAAATGGTACAGGATACCGGAGGCTGTGCCCCACGTAACATTGTTGGTAAACAAGAGATATCAGTCTAAAGACTTAGGACCCTTAGTTAAGAGTGCTGAAACCGTAACAGTGTGGAGGAAAATCACACCAGAGGTGTGGATATCAGAAGACAACAATTGCATTAAAATAATGGTAAGTGTAGATATGGTAGGGACAGTGAGTGAGGTCGAAATAACTCCCCAAACACACATGCCATTGCTGGGAAAGGAAAGAGGCCAGCAGAAAGATAGAAGGTTAGATGAGTTACCATCTATTCTGTGGTCACAGCATGACACGGACGTAGGGAAAATAAAAACAGCTAGTCTGGCGGAAATAAGGCTGAGAAAAGGAGCAATTCCACCCAGGAGACCACAATACCCTCTAAGACCAGAAGCAGAAGAGGGAATAGCATCGACAGTGCAGGGGTTGCTTGAAATAGGAGTGTTTAAAAGAACGAACAGTCCATGCAATACCCCGTTGCTGCCGGTCTTAAAAGCAGATAAATCTAAGTGGAGATTGGTGCATGATTTGCGAGTGGTAAATGATGTGGTAGAGGACTGGCCAGCGGTAGTCCCCAACCCACACACGCTTTTGACTAATGTTCCACCAGAAGCAAGTTACTTTTCAGTGATTGATTTGTGTTCGGCTTTCTTCAGCATTCCTCTGGCCGACCAGTGTCAGTATCTGTTTGCATTTACCTACAGAGGTGCTCAGTATACCTATACCAGAATGCCGCAAGGGTTTAAACATTCACCACATGTTTTTAATCAGGTGTTGAAGGCAGACCTAGAGGGCATACCATTGGAAAGTACATTGTTACAGTATGTGGATGACCTGTTGATTTGCTCCCACAGTAAGGAACAGTGTAAGCAGGACACTCTAACTGTTAGGGAAGCTGGTGCAAGGAGGACATAAAGTATCCAAAAAGAAACTGCAATTTTGCACGCAGCAAGTGGAATACTTAGGCAGGGTAATATCCAAGGGAGTGAAGGCAATAGCACCAGATCAGATTGAGGCAATAACTAAGGCCCCAAAACCCCAGACAGTAGGGCAGATGATGACGTTTTTGGGAATGGCAGGGTACAGCTCAGATTGGATAGGAGAATATGCTGAGATTGTGGCACCTTTGAGAAAAATAATGAAAGAAGCAGGACATACAAATTTGAAGAACGGCTTACAGTGGAATGAAGAGGCGGAGATAGCTTTCAATACTATTAAGCAGGAATTGCAGTCAGCACCAGCATTAGCTTTGCCTGACTACAAGAAGGTTTTTCATTTGTATGTATCCAACAGACAGGAGGTTTATGTCACAGCGGTTCTAACACAAGAGACAGGCACAGGAAAAGCAAAGCAGCCGATAGCATACTACAGTACGAGACTAGATGAGGGGGCTGAGGGGTATCCACCCTGTTATCAGGGATTCGCGGCGCTGTACTATGCATATGAAAAGGCATCATCTGTAACCCTGGGCTAGCCTGTGACTCTGTACACACACCACAAAGTAGCAGAATTGCTGGAAAGAGGGAAATTTGTGCTGACGCCAGCCAGGATAGCAGCGTATCAGATGCTATTGACATTTCCAGACATAACTATACAGAGATGCACTACCAGTAATATAGCCGATTTTGTCCCTTTGGGCTATGAAGGAGAACCCCATGATTGTGTATGAAAGATGATGGCATTTGCCAAATTGAGAGCAGATTTACGGTCAGAACCACTAGAGGATGCAGATAAAAAGGTTCTGTTCGTAGATGGCTCTTGTTATAGGGATTATGATGGAAATCATGCAGGGTTCTCAGTAGTGCAGCAGGATCAGTCGAGCTATAAGATTATTAGGATGGAGTCCTGTCCCCAACCGTGTTCCGCCCAACTAGCGGAAATCAAAACCCTGACAGCTGCGTGTGAAATGATGGAAGGGGAGAAAGTAGACATCTATACTGATTCGGCATATGCTCATGGAGTATGCCATTTGTTCGGGGCAGTGTGGAAACAGAGAGGTTTTAAAAAAAGTAGTGGAGATCCCATACAACATTGTCAGCGAATTCTAGACTTAATAAAAGCCATGATGAAACCTAAAGCATTGGCTATAGTAAAATGCCAGGCACATAAAAAGGAAAATGATGTAATAACAAAGGGAAATCAAGCTGCGGACGAGGCAGCCAGAAAAGCGTCTGGATGTACATCAGCTGTCATTGCCCCCCAGGTAAGCCTAGCTCCAGAACCTGTGGTAGAGGACCTAATTGAAATACAAGGTAAGGCAACTTTGGCAGAACAGACAATGTGGAGACAAAGGGGGGCCAAGCAGAACCCGGAAGGCTTGTGGAGCATGGAAGACGGTTTGTTGGTAGCGCCCACCCCTCTACTGACGATTCTGATTTCAGAAGCACATGGAATTGACCATTGTGCAAGGGGGGAAGTGATAAAGAAAATAAAGGATGGTTTTTGGTCACCTTATTTACAGGCTTCAGTGGACTTCGTCTTGTCACAGTGCGAGGTATGTGCACAGAATGCAGGGTTCGGACATCAGTTATTTGACTGGTTAGAAAGTAGACTCGGAGGATGGGGAGCATGGCTGACTAAAATGGCAATAACTGTCAGTATTGTATTGTTGAGCTGTGCGCTTGTGCTGTGCTGTTTTCTTCCTTGTCTCAAGTCTCTTGTAGTGCGTGCTGCAACCAAACAATTTCCGATGCTCGTGGCAATTACTGAAGCAAGCTTAGTGGAGAAAGAAACACCGAAAATGTATCATTACAGCCTACAACACCTGCAGGATGAACAAGAGCATAACGACAGTGTGGGAGTAGATTGTAAGGCCTTCTGAGTTTTTTTTCCCTGTCTCAGGTACAAAGGGACAGGTTTTTGGCTCAGCGGCCCAGGGTAACAGCGAGAGAATACTTTGAGGTCTTGGCGCAGAAAATTATAGTTTAACCCGAGATTTGGGAATAAGTGCTTGAGTTTATTGGGGCTTTTGTGCACGGACTCTTAGTCTTCTTTCTCTGTGTGAGACCCTATGGGTCTCAAAGGGGGGATATATTGGAGTATAAAAGTTGCATTGTTTGCTGTGTAACCAAAACTGTGGGGAAGTTTAATACTTCTTGAAGAATCTTCTGCGTCTCCTGGTTGTTTGTGGGGCACGAGAAACCACGACAGGTGTTAGTGGGGATAAGCTCCCACTACCTACTACGTTCTCCAATGGCATGCATCTCAAATCGCCTCTGACAACCAAGTCCAGCTCCTGGCCTTCACACGTGGCTTTGGTGGAACTAAGCCCGGTGGAACCGTTTCTGCTGAGAAGTGAAGGAGCCTGTTAGTGTTACTGTCGCCTTAAAACCAGTTGCCTCAGGCAGCTGGGGCTCCACAGCCGTGGTTGACAGCTCATCTAGAAGGAAAACTCTGATCTCAAACTTCTGCTGCCTTGTGGGGAAGGCTTCAGGAGTAAACCCGGTGGAGAAATCTGGAGCTAGTGTCCCTAAGGCAGTCCTACGTTGAGTTTAATGCTGATTGGCAACTCCTGTCATACCACTGGTGCCAGACTGTATTGTCCTCTGCTCTTCCTTTGAATTCATCAGCTGCCTGGGTTGTGGTGGTGGGGGGGGGGGGGGGGGGGGGGAGGGGCTGCATGAGCAAAAGCTTGCTGTCCATATTGTACTGCAATCACTTATGTAATGGCTACCTAGCTCGGATGAAACATCCATGGTCGGGCCCGACCAGTGGAGGGCTCCTGGATAGCAGGAAAAGGAGCGGAATCAATGGAAGCAAGAGATGGAAATGGGGTGTAATTAGGGTCAAGATGGGGGATGGTCAGGACAAGAGCTGGAGATGGGGTATCAGTAGGGATCAAAATCAGGAGATAAGAAGAAATCTGGACACGGGGGTTAAGCAGGGGCAGGAGCTGAAGTGTGTGCGGTGGTGGTGGGGAGTAGGCGATCAGGTGACCATAGTAGGCGATGGGGGTTATTAGTAGGGAGGCAAGAGCTGGGGATAACTATGACAGTGGGGATAAGAGCTGAAGATGAAGTTATGAACAGAAGCTAGAGCTAGAGACGGTAGTTATCAGTGAAGGAAAGAGCCGGGGAGGGGAAGACAAGGAGAAAACCTGAGGAGAGGGCAGAGAAGCAGTGGGTAGGGAAGGAGAATTGGATGACGGTGATAGAAACTTACAGTGGGCGAATCAATAACTGGTCGCTCTCCTCCGCCGGGATCAAATTCTCCGCTTTGCGCTTCGACGACATCTTCAACTCGGCGCGGTTACCGCTTCCGCTTCCTCCGTCAATTGTGTCCGGCTGGAAACTGTCCTCCCTCCTCCCCAAAGGTCCGTCGGCTCACGGGTCCCCGCAGAGTGAAGTCCCCGCCTACCAGCTTCACCGTTTTAACAGGAGGCCGTTACTCACCCGCCCTGAGCTGGTTTTCAGAACGGGGTTTCAGGTTTCATTGTTTCTGCCGATGTGGTGAGAGTGCTGGGGAGCGAGGCTAAAGCCTGAGTGTTTGTGATGTCTAATCTGCCGTTGTTTTATTATAAACTGAGCTCAACCTTGTTCGCGGGAGAAGGAAACGTAGGCCTGAATAACACTGAGAGCAGCTTTGCCCAGAGGAGGAGCTTGGTTTGAGTATAGAACAGGTTTGAAAAAGTGACAAGGGTGGAAGAAGTCCAGAGCAGCCAGACGGCATAACGATAAGGCAAGCATAGTTGGGCGGCCTTTGGGAACAAAGCGTAGAACCCACCAGGGGACGTGGTATTTTACACTTGGTTGTATGTAGGGACAGGATTTAATATATTGTGGTGAATAATTATTTGGGAAGAGTGATCATAACTTAATAGACTTTCAAATTCTGTTTGAGATTGAGAAATTTAGATCTGAAATTAGTGACTTAAATAAAGGTAATGATGTGAAGACGGAGTGGACAGAAGTGAAGTGTGAAATGGATTAAGCGTGGCCTTTACTCATTGTGGTTTAAAATGACGTGATTTGTATTGAAACATAATATTTTGAAGGAACTTGATAGCGCTAACGTTGAAAGCTTGTTTCCCCACTCTGATGAATTTAGATTGAAGGGAGCATATCTTCAAAGTAAGGAGTCTTCTTCCATTTAAGATGGAGTTGGGGTACCATTTCTTCTCTGAGCATTGTAATCTTTATCCTAGAGAACCGTAGAGATAGAGATATTGAATGTTTTTAAGGCTGATAAAGATTTTGGGGTACAGATGTGTAAATGGAGTTGAGACCAAGTTGGCTTGGGAATGCCTGAACAGGGGAAATAGCAGCTTACATTCATGTTGTTTTGTTATCAAAGTAACACATTTCAAGGTACTTCTGAGGGGTTTTAATCAGAGAAAAGTTGATCCCCTAACCACATAAGTTGACAATTGGGGAGAGAAATGAAAATGTCATCATAGAAGTATCTTCAATTCAGTATCTTAAAGGAGAAATGTGAGGTTGAAAAAGGGAAATCCAGAGTTTGGGCTCTCAGTGTTGAAAGTGTGCAGGCTAGAGATGGAGCAATTAAAATCCAGTAAAGCAAGGGTCTGGGATTGATTAAAAGATCTTGTGGAACAGGTGGAACCTATAGAAAAGAGGAAAGGGTAAGGACATAGACGGATTAAAAAGTTTGGGCAAGAATCATAAAATTTTTGAATGGGAGACAGTATAAGTGGTCAGCCAAGTAGGTTGGTGAGTGAATAAGATTTCTTAATGACAACAACAGTAAAGTTTTTGGTGACCAGAGTTGCATTGGAATAGTCAAGTTCACAGCACTGAAGACATTGTTAAGGATTTCATCTCCAGATTAACAGATCTTTGATGAAGCCAGACAAATATTAAAGAAGTAAAGATGGGCAGTTTCACTGTATAAGTGGCTTTAAATTTATCTTTGAATCAAATATGGCCTCAAGGTTATGAACGGTTCCATTCAGTTTCAGACATTTGCCAGGGAGAGGATGGAATCAGTTAGAGATTGGAGTTCGTAACCAGTGTCAAAGTCCATTCAGTTGGCCCTGTATTTTTTCTCTCTCTTTCAATGCTACATCATGGATGAGCAGTTTTACATTGTTATGGTGGTGGTGAAGATGGACCAAAATGTCATCAATGTTCTTCGAGAAACTGATTATTTGTTTGGAGAAGATGTTAATGAGTGGCAGCAAGTAAATGATTAAAGGGACCAAGGGTAGATCCTTGGTGAACACTAGAGTCACAATGCAGGGGCAGAAAGAGATGAAAACCCATTGAAGGCGATTCTCTGGCTTTGATCGGAAAGATGAGAGTGAAATCTGTCTGTTCCCATCCCAACCAGCTGGAAATAGGCTTTGGAGGAGGGTGGTATGCTCAGCCAAGTTAAGAAGGTAGTTGAATGGTCAAGGCTTTAATGGGAATAGGGTCAGGAAATGGTAAGCATGTCTCATGAACATGTACAAAATTAATGGTTAGATTTAATTCTTCATTTTCTTAAATATGAATAAATATTGTTTCTTTAATGGAGGAGATTTTGTAAACAATGTAAAAAAAATAATATTTGGTGTTTCTGAGAAAGTTAAAATGTGATAAAACTGTTAAGAATTAGTGTCTCCTCATTCAAAACAACATTCAAGTGGGACTTTCCCCAAATTGTTGTAACTTAACACCCACTGCTCCATACAGAAAGACAGAATCACAATTTATAAACACTCAGTCAATGATATTGATGTATCAACAATGTTCTGCATGTGGTGCTATGATGCTATTGAGGAGGCAATGAGTGTAATACATTTCATCACGTCTTATTGCACTTTGTGCATAATTATGGGAACATTATAGAGAAAGAGGTATACCAGTTAATCTAGAATTTATTTTTGCATATTGATTGTTTGAATGGAGATGGAGAATGGTTTTCCTGTGTCTTTTCCCTCTTTTCCAATGGGTTTTCATTCAGCATGTATCAATAACTATTTTAAATATGTTGGGTATCATTAGTCCAAATAATTTCATCCAGAGTAGATAATGTGTAAAGTATATCTTTGAATTGATGTTCTTCTGTTTCACTGGTGTGCAGGAAGATGTTGAGAAATGTTTCGGAAGGGAAAGAAACGGCACAGCAGTAGCAGTTCTCAAGGCAGTGAAATCAGCACAAAAAGCAAGGTAGATTTTCACTGACATGGTAGATTCATTCATGCTTTGACTCATGCTATTATAAAGGATAAAGACAGATTATTGTTTTAGTTTGTATTTCTATGACAAAAACATAGTTGTGGCGATTAAAAAATAACCTACTGTTAATGTTTGAAAATGAAATAGACATGTTTATAAGAGATCTAAGTACCCACATTTTCTGTAGCAATTTGTGAAAATTACTGTAAAATTTCCAGTACAATTTTATACTATTTGTATTTGCATATTATTATTGTAACTAAAGACTGGGTGGATTGTTCAATAGACATGGTAAAATAGGTAGGTATGGGCTGATTTTCTCCTGGCTGCAGTGTTTTGAACCAGAGGTCAGGGTTTCAGAATAAGTGATTGGCTGTTCTGAGCAGAAATGAGATTCATTCAAGAGACTCCACCTGTGAGAATCTCAGTTATTGAATATGCTTAAGAAGGAGAACAGTAAAGTAGCTAGGATACAGGTTAGAGCAGGACAGTGGCTCTGAAGTTCCCAGAACAGGAAAGATGTGCTGAATGAGCTATTCCTGCTCTTTTATGGATTATGTAAATGTTGAATCTGTTTGGTCTTACACAGCTCCACTCAGTGCCTCTTTGATTCAAGACAATTCCCTTGAATTGATCAATTAGCTTTTCAAGTTTCTTCAATTAGGAGTTTAATACCGAATGTTTAATGGTGCTTGCACATAACTTGTAACTTGCCATTTTTCTTTTCACTTCTTTGTAGCACTGATTTCTCCATAAGTCCCAGTTCCACTTCCTTTCTCGTACTATCTGTCAACATTAAAGTCTTCTTCAAAACAAAATATTTGCACCTTTCAGCAATGCACTTCTGCAGCAATCCCCGTTCTCCATTCATGTTTCTCTCTCGGCAATGTCAGGCCAACTCTCCTATGACTCCGTCACACCTCGGCTGACTTGCAGCAACCTAGCAATCTGGCAGCCGGTGCATCTTTGGAGTGTGAAAGGAAACTCGAACCCTGGGGGGTGGGGAGAGGAGGGTAACATAACATAGAGGGCACACGAGGTCAGGATGGAACTAGGAATTGATTCATTGGAGCTAGCAGACAGCAGTACTAACTTCTATGGCTCCCTGCCAAATGTCAAGATGGAATTAAGAACTGTGTCATTAGAGTTAGGAGACAGCAGTACTAACTTCTGTGTCTCCGTTCCACCCATAATTCTGAGTTAAACTTGTTGACATCAGCCTTGGATTCTATCCTTTGACTATTAGAGTGCAAAACATCCAGATTCACATCCCAGGACCTCCAATGTGCAGAATCACAGGATAAAGGCTGTGAAAAGTCTATTTTACAACAAACTACAAAGTGTTGCATCACATTAATGTGAAAAAAGGAGTTTGCTTACATATGTGAAAAAAAAAGTTTATAACAAAACATTTTTGGAGCATACACGAGGAAATCTGCAGATGCTGGAAATTCAAGTAACACACACAAAATGCTGGTGGAACGCAGCAGGCCAGGCAGCATCTATAGGGAGAAGCACTGTCGACGTTTCGGGCCGAGACCCTTCGTCAGGACTTTTTGTCAGGATTTTTGCAACATTATTAGCTGCATAGGTTATGATAATTTTGACTGCCTTTCCACTTATTTCTGTGCTAACAAAAACATTAGAACCCATTTCTTTCAAAGAAAGTCATGCAAAACTGACTTAAACAAATTTTCCACTGGGATCTCACTATATGCAAATTTCCTTGGTACATCATTCTTGTTCAATGCTTTGTCCACAGTAAAGCATTAATATTGCTTGCCTAATCCACTTTCAAATCCTCAAACTATCCCAATGCAGAGGCCAGAGATAGTGAGATTCTTGCATTCAGGTGTTATGTCAATGCTTTTGTGGGTAACTGAGCTGGCTAACATGATAAATTATGCAGAAAAAGTCAGTACTGTACCAAATTGGTGGAGATTAGTTGGGATGTTCCATTTAATCTCCAGGATCCTGGTATGGGAAATCAAAACTGTTCCATGGTTGATTGGCTTGCATATCTGAACCAGGTATCCCAGGAAATATTTCTTTCTTAACTATTGGTGCCTTCAGCAGAGAAAATTGGGGGACTCAATACCAGTTCAATATCAATTGTGTTGACTTCCTTTAAAATAGACAATTGACTTTTGGCCAAAGTCTTATTTTGAAAATAATGTTCATGTAATATGCCTCAAAATGAAATTCTGCTTGAAAACATAGGGACAGACCCTAGTCAAGTTTCAGGTTTAGCTGGGTGCTGAATATTTCTGGTGTATTCAGTTCCTTGGGGTAGTGCACATGTGACAAGTATATTGACTTTAGTAACTTTGGCCTTATTGAGTTGTAGGACCGGTGGAGATTATAGAGGTAGAGCAGGGCAAGACTATGCAGGGATTTTTCAGCAAGAAAGAGAATTTTAAAGGTGAGCTGTTGTTTAATCAGCAGCCATGCACATGGAGAAGTAATGAAAGTAACTTTCAACAAGGTATGGGTTGCAGAATTTCAGATATTCCAGGCTTAATGGTCAGTGGAACATGGAGGCTGAGCAGGAGTATCAGTAAAGTCTAGAGATATGGATGAAATAGAAGAAATGTAGTCAAATTTGAACTAAGCTCTTAGACAATTGCAGGATTAAACAAAACTGTGTATTTATGGAAGAGAAATCATCCTTGATGAATTGAGATTGTAAACAAAAATGTGGGTAATATATAGGGCATGATTGAAGTTTGGTTAGTAGTTAAAAAGAGACTTACAATATATAGGTCATTATTGTGTTGAGAAGTTGGACCTGTGGAGGGATTGGTGCTTGGGTCCTAGGTGTTCATAACTTACTTTTAGTGATTTAGACAAGGGGATTAATTGTATTTTATCACGATAAGGTCGATTGTGAGGTCGCGAGTCTATCTTAAGAAGTATTTGGACAGATTAGGAGAATGGTTAACGGAGGATCAGATAGAATATAGTCTAGGGAAATGTCTGGTCATGAACTTTGGTAGAAGGAATAAGGTGTTGACGATTTTCTGAATGGGAGAAAATTAAAAAATCAGAGTTGCAAGAGGGCCTTGGGAGTCCTTGTGCAGGATTCCCTAAAGGTTAACTTGCAGATTGAGTTGGCAGTAAGGAAGGAAAATGTAATGTTAGCATTTATTTCAAGAAGACTAGAATGTAAGAGCAACGATGTGATGCTGAAGTTTTACAAGGCATTGGTCAGACTGCACTTGAACTATTGTGAGCAGTTTTAGGCCCCTTATCTAAAAAAATGGATGTGTTAGCATTGGAGATGTCCAGAAGAGGTTCACGAGAATGATTCCAGGAATGAACAGGTTAACATATGAGGGGCCAGTTTGGTAGTTCTGTGAGCCAGTACTTACTAGAGTTTAGAGTTTAGAAGAATGAGGGGGGATCTCATTGAAACCTATTGAATATTGAAAAGGTCCAGACAGAGTGGATGTGGTGAGGGTGTTTCCTATAGTGGGTGAGTCTAGAAATAGAGGAGCATCCGGTTAGAACAAAGATGAGAAGGAATTTCTTTAGCCAGACGGCGGTGAATCTGTGGAATTCATTGCCACAGAGGGCTGTGGAAGCCAAGTCATTGAGTATATTTAAGCGGAAGTTGATAGTTCCTTGGTTAGTCAAGGCTTCAAAGGTTACAGGAAGAAGGCAGGAGAATGGGGTTGTCAGGGGTAATAAATCTGCTATGATGGAATAGTGGAGCATACTCAATGGGTCAAATGGCCTAATTCTGCTCCTATGTCTATGGTCTTATTTTCTTATCGTACGGAGGGACCTTTCAATAGACATGTAACAGCGGGAGAGAAGCTGTCTTTGAGTCTGGTGATATATGCGTTGAGGACTAGAAAATATTTGAGATGGCTAGAGTTCTTTGTTACATTGGCTACTTTTCTGAGGTGTTCAGAGGGGTGTTGAAACAGTGTCCTTGTGTCACTACGTTATGTCACACTTGTTGTCACTACGTTAACTTGAAACTGCTAGGAAGGTAAATGATATGTTAGACTTTTATAGGAGAGTTTGAATACACAAGTCATCTAGCTCGAGTGATGACATCACATCTTGAATATTGCATTCAGATCTTGTTTCCTACTTCAGGAAGTACATACTTGCAGAAGTTAGCCAATCAGGACAGAAATGAGAAAATATTTATTAACCTAGATGATGGGGAATCTTTGGAACTCTGAATCTTATTGAGTGACGAAGCAGATGCAGTGGTTTAAATGGACCCACACTGTTTCTGTCTTTTGAAAATTTTACAATTGTGGCTTGTAAGTGATGTATTAATAGACATTCCTCACTTCCTCATTTAGAACCCAGAACATTACAGCACAGTACGGACCTTTGGCCCACAATGGTATGCAGACCCTTCCCTCCCACATCGCTCTCCATTTCTCTATCGTCCATGTGCCTATCTATGTGTCCCTTAAATGTCTCTAATGTATCTGCCTCTACTTACCACCAGCCACCCCTGGAAGTGTGTTCTATGCACCCACTTCTCTGTATAAAAAAAATCTGACATCCCCCCTGTACTTTTCTCCACCTTTCCACCTTAAAGTTATGTCCTTTTCTTGTATTTCACTCTGAAAAAATGCCATTCCCTGTCCACTCTATCTATTCTTATTATCTTGTCCACCTCTATCAAGTTACCTTTCATCCTGTTCCTTTCCAAAGAGGAAAGTGAGCTCTTGTTCACTCAGCCTATCCTCATAAAATATTCCCTCCAATCTAGAAAAGATCCAGGAAAACCTCTACTCTCTGTAGGTCTGAATGGAGTTTTATAGAACTGCAACATTTGATAATTTTTGAATAAGTAAAACGAGATTTTCTCTCACCTGCTTAAAGTACAATTTCGTACTGTTTATCTATTTTGATTCTTTTTCTAATCTGGTTCTAAGCTGAGTGCCAGTTCATTTAAAATAAAGTGGAATGCAAGACGTTGTTACAGGAAGTCTTAAATGCTATAGTTGTTAATTTATCAATTTAAATGTCTTAACATCACTCATTTTATTTTTCTCTCAGTCAGTAGATTCCAGTTTGGGTGGCCTTTCTAGATCTAGTACAGTGGCTAGCCTTGATACAGATTCCACAAAGAGTTCAGGTATTGTAACTATAAATCTTTGCTTTTATATTAAGGAAGCACTGCATTTACATAGCACATCTCACCTACCTTATAGAAGATTCCAAACTGTGTTATGGCCAATTAAGGACTTTTTTTGGAGTGTAATTACTGTTGTAATGTAAGAAATCTAGTGGGCAATTTGCACACAGTAAACTCCCTGTGGTAATAATCAAATATCTATGTTAGAAATAATTTGAGCGATATGTTATCCAGGATGTCAGGGATAATTCCAAAATCACACTGAAATGTCAGCCTAATTTCATGTCTTGCAGCAATTGGAAGATTGAAAGTCCCCCCCCATCCTTGATTACTCCCCAGTAATTAAAGTCTTTTGAATATTAAAAGCTTCCATATTCCAACATTCCCAAAATTGCTTCCCCTTCTAAGGAACAGTAAAACCATACAACTTAGAAACAGGCCCTTTGACCCATTGAGTCTTCACTGATGATCAAGAAACATTAAACTTACACTAATCCCTTTTCATTTTCTAGCATGTTAGATTTTCAATAAAACTCAAGAATCCTATTATTTTATTACATATGTTTTATCTGTGACTTAAGAAAATACATTACAGTAGCAATGTGCTGTTAGTATACTATAGTTGATTCTTTCAAAGTTAGGAAAATGTCTCAAATTCTGACCATCATTATATTAGGTAGATCAGTAACCCATCTGAGAAAATGAAAACAGAGGAGAGAAGCTTCTAAACCATGCAGAAATAAAAGATTCGGGTACCATTCTTATTGGATGATGTTGGCAATCTCCGAGCAGATAAAGTATTAAATTGCTGTTACAATTGCCCTGTATATCTGGAGGAAAGAAAATGATTAAAGTGTAGTGGAAATCCCAAGCTAGTATATCCTGCTGGAAACTGAGTTAGAAGATTCTGGGATTTTGTATTCAAATTGACCTGCCCTTGCAGTGGTATAGTTACATGAGAAATTAAGAACACCAAGACGTGAGGCTGCAGAAGGAGAACACAGGAGTGCCGCAGGGGACCGTGCTCTCTCCGGTCCTGTTCACCCTGTACACATCAGACTTCCAATATAACTCGGAGTCCTGCCATGTGCAGAAGTTCGCTGATGACACGGCCATAGTGGGGTGTGTCAGGAATGGACAGGAGGAAGAGTATAGGAAACTGATACAGGACTTTGTGATATGGTGCAACACAAACTACCTGCGTCTCAATATCACCAAGACCAAGGAGATGGTGGTGGACTTTAGGAGATCTGGGCCTCATATGGAGCCAGTGATCATTAATGGGGAATGTGTGGAGCAGGTTAAGACCTACAAGTATCTGGGAGTACAGTTAGACGAGAAGCTAGACTGGACTGCCAACACAGATGCCTTGTGCAGGAAGGCACAAAGTCGACTGTACTTCCTTAGAAGGTTGGCGTCATTCAATGTTTGTAGTGAGATGCTGAAGATGTTCTATAGGTCAGTTGTGGAGAGCGCCCTCTTCTTTGTGGTGGCGTGTTGGGGAGGCAGCATTAAGAAGAGGGACGCCTCACGTCTTAATAAGCTGGTAAGGAAGGCGGGCTCTGTCGTGGGCAAAGTACTGGAGAGTATAACATCGGTAGCAGAGCGAAGGGCGCTGAGTAGGCTACGGTCAATTATGGAAAACCCTGAACATCCTCTACATAGCACCATCCAGAGACAGAGAAGCAGTTTCAGCGACAGGTTGCTATCGGTGCAATGCTCCTCAGACAGGATGAAGAGATCAATACTCCCCAATGCCATTCGGCTTTACAATTCAACTGCCAGGAGTAAGATATGTTAAAGTGCCCGGGTTAGGACTCAATGTATTTAAGTAAACTACTTAAGAACTTTTTAAAAGCTATTATTAATGCTTTTTGAGAGGGTGTTTTTAGATGCATATCATATTTTTACTGAGTTAAGTATTGTATGTAATTAGTTTTGCTACAATAAGTGTATGGGACATTGGAAAAAATGTTGAATTTCCCCATGGGGATGAATAAAGTATCTATCTATCTATCTATCACAATGATAGGCTGTTGGAATATAGGAAGTTTATGCAGGATTTCCCCAGAGTGATTAATCTACATTCCAACAGTTCCAAAATTGCTCCCCTTCTAAGGAACAGTAGAGCCATACAACTTAGAAACAGGCTCTTTGGCCCATTGAGTCTTCACTGATAATCAAGAACAATTAACCTTACCCTAATCCCTTTTTCATTTTCCCATCAACATCAATCCCCTCCTCCCAAGATTCGGACCATTTGGAATATCCAATTAACCTACCAATCTGCACGTCCTTGGTTATGAAAGTAAATCACTCAGAGAAAACCCGTGTGTTCATGGGGATAAGATGCGAAATCCACATGGACAGCATCAAGTGATCTTGATCAGGGTTGGTGTTGTGTGAATGAAGTCACTGGAGAAAATTACTGGTAGATACAAAGCCGCTTCTTTATTTGACAAAACAAGGTACCGCAGGCATCATATGGAGATGCTTTCAGTCGAAAGGTCTCGCTGGCCCAACATGGGCCTCAGTAAACATCAAAGGACAACTCCATATTTACAATGTATGGACAATGCTTTCTTTGAAATTACATATAACCTTCACACCTGATTCACCTCCCCACCACAGACATCCAAATCAACTTTAATCAGCATTGTCTGGACTGGGATTCACAGCTTTTAGGAACCCATTGTTCAGGGCTGCACGCCAGATTAAAAGCACAATCCATTTTCAGATGTGAAGACTGGTAGCCAAAGTCAATTGCTAAATCTATATGTCCTAAACCCAAAAATCACTCTAACAAGGGTCACCAGCATTTTCTGGAGCTGAGAAGCTACACCACTATTCTGTTAAAGCCATATCAAGGACCATCTGCTTTATTTACAAAGTTTCTGAAAGTGCTGTTTATTACTGTAAATTCCGGTGTATAAGCCGACACCCCATTTTCAAGGTTAAAAAAATGACTTTTTCATATTACCTTTGTATAATCCGACCCCTTTTGTAGAGGTTTTTGATTTAACCAGGAAAGATCACAAGATTTCACATGCCGGTACTCAGCTTTGTGAACCAGTACCTGCTAAGAAAACAGGCCTACACATTGCAGAGTGTTATAAGCAAATTCTTAATAAATAAATCAGGGAGGGAAGTTTTGGATTAGGTTCCCAATGGTAAAGAATCCTCTGAAATGTAACCCCCGTGAAACCATTTAGTGCCCATCGTAATCTTGTTAAAACATAACACGGGGTGGCGGAATCAGTATGTAAACCCAGTATTGAGTTTGCGACCACCATGTACAAAAGATTAAAACGAGTGCGATATGATGCTGGCTTCAAGCTGAAGGTTGGTGATTTTGCTAACAAAATGAATAATTCTGCAGCTGCTAAGAAATTTAGTGTAAACGAGAAACAAGTGAGAGAGTGGAGAAAGGCAGAGGACACGCTGAGGGAAATGCCAAAGACGAAATTGTGCAAACCGTGGGAAAACATGCCAGTGGCCAGAACTGGAAGAAAAAGTTTTAGAGTGGGTGAATCACCAGCGATCGTCTGGATTCATTGTTACCAGAGAAATTATTCGAATTGAAGTGTTGAAATGGGCCGAAAAACACTGTGAGGTCAGTGAAAATTTCAAAGATACGTGAAGTTGGTGCACCCGATTTATGAATAGATGCGATCTTGTGTTGAGACAAAAAACAAAGATTGCTCAGAAGTTGTCGAGTGACCTTGAGAATAAGATTACGGCCTCCCAATCGTTTGTAATCAAGCATTGAAAGGCACGTTCTTACCCGCTCTCACTGATTGGTAACATAGACGAGACACCAGTGTTCTTTGATTTTTGTTGTCAACCGCACTGTCAATCAGAAGGGGGAGAAAACAGTCCTTGTCAAAACACTGCACACAAGAAACAACATTTTACTGTCGTGTTAATGTGTATGGCTGATGGGACCAAACTACCATCGATGATGATTTTTAAGAGGAAAACATTCCCAAAGAAAGAAGAATTCCCGCGGGGTGGTGTTGTTTACGTTCAAGAACGCAGCGGGTTACTTGAAGTGGGTTAAAGAGGTGTGGTGTCGATGTCCCGAAGGTTTCAGGAAGGAAAAGTTGCTATTTGTCTGGTGAGACAAAAGCAGCATTGAAAGCTGAAAATACGGACATTGCATTCATCCCCCAGTGGTTTGACGTCCGTGCTTCATCCACTGGATGTGAGTTTAAACAAACCATTCAAAGAATTCATGTGTCGACAGTGGAACGAATGGTTGATGTTGGAGAGTGTGAGAGTTTCAAGCTCTGAACGTTTTACAACAGTGTGTACAAGTAAATTGAGAAACTGAATGTGTTTTGTAGATCTTTTCTTTTGTGTGATTTAATAAGCGTTTGTATTTGTATCAAAAACAGCCAATAAATACAACCTGTCTTCTGTGTATTCATTTTTCCAAAGTTGGCACCCTCTGTATAAACCGACCCCCTAATTTTAGGACCAAAATTTAGGGCCAAATTCTCGGCTTATACACGGGAATTTACGGTAATTTTTTTAAACAACAGATTTCCAGCAGGCCTAGATAATGTACTAGAGCAGGGGTGTTTAATGTGGTTCACACAAAAAAGACAAGTAGAAGTATCAAGATACAAAATTTATTAAATATTACTTTTATTTGTCATATGTAGTTTGAAACATAGTGAAATGCATGGTTTCCCTGAGTGTATGTTGAGGGGCATCTCACAAGTGTCACCATGCTTCTTGTGCTAACACTGATGCCCACAACTTACTAACCCTAACCTATGCAAATTTTGGAATATGAGAGGAGATCCATGTGGTCGTGGGGAGAACATACAAAGTCCTTACAGACAGCATCGGGAATTGAACCCTGATCTTCCAGTCACTAGCAATGTTAAACATTATGCTATACTACCATGCCTCCCTATAAGTGTTTACTGTTGGGGATTAAGCAGATCTTCCTTGAACATCTCAAAGCTGAATTTTTAACAATTCTTCACCAAATAATAAAAATCCATTGTATCACTTGTGGATCTCCTGTTCGGTCAGTTAAAGAGCAGCATTGACCTTCACTTTGATATTTGGAGTACTCATTCATTTTATCAAGAAATATGTCATCAATAGGAGGTAAGAGGGTGAATAATATCTCAGATTTTTCCCCTTAAAAGATTACTTAATTAGTCATAGAACATTATAGCACAGAAACAGGCTCTTCGACCCATCTAGTCCAGACCAAATCATTAATCTGCCTACACCCATCGATCGGCACCTGGACCGTAGCCATCCATGTGCCTATCCAAACTTAGTGTTGAAATCAAACATGGATCCCGATGCCACTTGTGCTGGCAGCTTGTTCCACACTTTTACCACCTTTTGAATGAAGAAGTTACCCCTCATGTTACCCTTAAGCATTTTACCTTTCACTCCTAACCTATGACTGCTAATTCTCATCTCATCCAAAATCAGTAGAAAAAGCCTGCTTGTATTTACCCCTATCGATACCCCTCAAGTAACAACAATGGACCCAGCACCGATCCCTGTGGCTCTCCACTAGTCACAGGCTTCCAGTCAGAGAGGCAATGATCTGCTACCACTCTTTACCACTCCCTTGCAAAGCAAATATCTAATGAAATTTACTACCTCATTTTGAATGCCAAATGATTGAACGTTCTTGAACAGTCTCCCAAGTAGGACCTTGTCAAAGGTCTTGCTAAAGTCCATTTAGACAATATCCACTGCCTTGCCGTCTTTAACTTTCCTGGTAACTTCCTCAAAAAAAAATCCTAAGATTGGTTAAACCCGACCTACCACGCACAAAGCCATGTTGACTATCCCTAATCAGTCTCTGTCTATCCAAGTACTTGTATATCCGGTCCCTTAGAATACCTTCCAATAAGTTTCCCACTACTGATGTCAGGCTCACTGGCCTATAATTTTCTGGCTTATTTTTAGAGCCTTTATTAAACAATGAAACAGCATTAGCTATCGTCCAATCCTCTGGCATCTCACTCATGGCAAAGAATGCTTTAAATATCTCTACTAGGGCATGTGCAATTTCTGTACTAGCCTCCCACAGGGTCTGAGTGAACACCTTGTCAACCCCTCAGGATTTACCCACCCTAATTTGCCTCAAGACAGCAAACACCACCTCACCTCTGTAATCTGTACAGAGTTCATGGCCTTGCTTATGTTTTGCTTCAGTTCTACAGACTGTCCGTTATTCACCTGAATAAATGCAGATGCAAAAATTCCATTTGAGATCTTCCCCTTCCATCTTTTTCAGCTCTACACATAGATTACCTTTCTGATCTTCCAGAGGACAAATTTTGTCCCTTGCTATCCTTTTGTTCTTTAACATATCTGTAAAATCCCTTAGGATTCTCCTTCACCTGTCTGCTAGAGCAACCTCATGCCTTCTTTTAGCCCTCCTGATTTCCATCTTGTGCTCCGTTGAATTTCTTATACCTCTCAAACAACTCTTTTGTTCCCATATGCCTATATCTGCTATGCACCTCCTTTTTCTTAACCATGGCCTCAATATCTCTCGGAAACCAAGATTCCCTAAACCTTTTATCATTGCCTTTTATTCTGACAGGAACTCTAATCTCAAAATTTCACTTTTGAAGGCCTCCGGTTTACCATGTACACCTTCCCCAGAAAACAATCTGACCCAATCCACACTTGCAGATCCTTTCTGATGCCATCAAAATTGACCTTTCCAATTTAGAACCTCAACCTGAGGACCAGACCTGTCTTTTTCCATACTTGCCTTGAAACTAATGGCATTATGCTCACTAGATGCAGTGTTCCCCTTTACAAACTTCTGTCACCTTTCCTGTCTCATTCCATAATAGGAAATCTAGTATAGCCTCTCTCTAGTTGGGAATTCTATTTACTGATTAAGGAAACTTTCCTGAATACATTTGACAAACTCTTTCCCATCTAGCTCTTACACAATGTGGAAATCCCAATCAATACATGGAAAGTCAAAATCGCCTACTATTATAACCTTATTTTTATTGCAATAGTCTGTGATCTCTACAAATTTACTCCTCTAAATTCCACAGACTGTTGGGTTGTCTATAGTATGATCCCATTAACGTGGTCATACCTTTCTTATTCCTTAGTTCTACCCATAACTCGTCACTAGATGAGCTCTCCAGCTCTTCTGACTGACCACTGCTATGACATTTTCCCTGATTAATAATGCTCCTTTAATCCCTCCCTCTCTATCAAGTCTAAAACAA
Organism: Hemitrygon akajei; assembly: GCF_048418815.1. Classification (NCBI taxonomy): domain Eukaryota; kingdom Metazoa; phylum Chordata; class Chondrichthyes; order Myliobatiformes; family Dasyatidae; genus Hemitrygon; species Hemitrygon akajei. The sequence continues at coordinate 119,960,400 of NC_133132.1, read as the reverse complement.
CGGAAGCCTGGAACATTGAGCCAGTCCTGCCCCTCTTGCATAAAAGTTTGACTAATGGCTACAATATCATAATCCACGTGCTGATCCATGTCCTAAGCTCATCTGCCTTTCAATACTCCTTACATTGAAAAATATGTAGTTCAGAACATTAGTTTCACCATGCTCAACCTTTTAATTCTTAACTTTTTTTATGTAGGCTTAACAACACTTTTCTCTACATCCACTCCACTTTCTTTTCTGGTGCTCTGGTTCCCATCCCTCTGCAACTCTAGTTTAACTTCCCCCCCCCCTCCCCCCCCAGACAGCACTAGCAAACCTTCCCACTAGGATATTAGTCCCCCTCCAGTTCAGGTGCAAACTATCCCTTCTATACAGGTCCTAGCTTCCCTGGTAGAGTGCCTAATAATCCAAAAAAATGAATTGCTCCCTCATGTAATATCCCTTTAGCCATGTGTTACACTGTACAATTTTCCTATTCCTGGCCTCACTACCACTTGGCATAGGCAGCAATCCTGAGATCAATGCCTTAGTGCCTAATTCTGCACAATCCAATGTCTCCTCATCCAATTCTTGCATCAGTGAATGTATACATAATATCCTTATTAGCATGATTATACTATGCGTGTGTAGATCACCCCTACAGAGCCATAGGCTGTCGACAGCAGCTCACCAGAGTCCTCTGTTAGCTCCCCTTTAAAGATCCTTCCTTTCCCAGGGATGAGGTCTTTAGAGCTTCTTTTGGCGTTTCTGTAGCTCGTTTTTTTTATGCGATGGAGTTGCTGGCCCTATGCCCAACTGTTCTTTCTTTGCAGCTGGGTTTGGAACTGATCACGGCTGAGTATACTCAGTGACTTCTTGAATATAATTGGTATGTTCATAGAATGCTATAACACAGGTGGCCATTGGTCCAATATGTCTGTGCTCAATCTTTGAAAGAGCAATTTGCTTCCATGACAGTTTCAGGTGGGATATTCCTGACTGCATGGTGAGTTTCGCTTCACGTCATCTGTTTCTTTTTCTAACTGATATTTAAATATGTGACATCAGTTACTGAAACCCACTGGAAATAATTTCTCCTTATTTATACTGGTAACACGTAATTGTGATTTTTGAATGTCAGACCTGCCCCCTACCATTGCTGCTGTAAGGAAACTGCACCAAAACTTTTCATGTCTCAACAGTCTTCATTCTTTTCAAATTGTTCATCCTCCATGGTATAATTGCCAACCCTAATAATATTGTATCATTTACTTTATACCTTCACATTTTCTATAATAATACTTGCATTAAATTCCATTTGCATGTTTCTCTTGGAGTCTACACTAAGTTCATAAGTCACAACATTTCTAGGAAATAAGAAAATATTCACATTGATCAGTGATGGCTTTTCCCAGAAAAATGATTGCAGTATTATCAAAATACTTCCTTGGATGAGTACTAAAATGCTTCAATGTCCTGTTTGAAAATGAGCCAGGAGTTAAAAATTGGGAAAACAAGATTTGGATGGGGGTGGGGATTAGAAGAAGGGTGGAATTGGAAATGAATAGATTTTTTTTGGTAAATTATAACACGAATAAAACCAGGAAGTAAATTGGCTAAATTTGCAACTTTAGAAATCGGAAAAAACATGTTAACAATGTGAGATTGTTAAGAATCGATTGCTGATAATCACTGCAACAGAAAGTAAATTGTGGTTTTTGTTTTGATTCCAGGTCAGAGTAATAGTAACTTTGACACCTGTAATGAATTTCGAGTGAAGTATTTGGGTGCTATTGAAAACTTAAAAGCTGGTTCCATTGAATGTCTCCAAGGACCACAAGATTTGATTAATTACATTGATTTGGCACAGGTATAGTAATGGAATTTTAAAGAATGGCTGTCCGGTTGTTCCCGTATGAATACTTTTTTACTTTTGTGTAATTGTTAACTGTGGAGAGCAAAATAAGTGTTTTAATTCTGACCTTATTTCTGAATTAGAAAATTAAAGATCATTGACCTAAGATATCTAACTCTGCTTCTCTACAAAACTGTACAAAATAATGAAAATTGCTGAGTATATTCAGCAATTTCCAACATTTTGGTTTTATAATTTTATTACTGGCTGGCTTTTGCAGTAGACATGTATTAATATAAAGGCAGGGGGGTTGTACTGATAGGACGTGTATGAAGTGAACCAGGATGTGAGCAGAGCCAAAGGAAAAGGATAAATAGAGAGGCAATCAGAGCCTTAAAACTAGTGAGGTTGTAGGAAGGGAAGTTACCTATAAGGGGGAAGAAAACTCTTAAGTAAAAGCAAAACATTAAAGAATATTGAACAAAATAAGCCCAGTAAAGACACACAAAAAAGCAGATGATAGTTTTAGAAAGACATGTAATCTGTACAATATTGAAAGAAATCATGGCAGATGAGGAAAGTTTCATGCCGATTACCACTTACTGCCTATCCTCAACTGAAAAGGAATGGGGGAAGGAGGAAAAACTCACTGCTAAATGGACCTTTAACTGGTCATTGCTGTTGAAGGCCCACATATTATTCTATGCTAATTCCATCTACAGGTGAAGTCAGAAGTTTACATACACCTTAGCCAAATACATTTAAATTCAGTTTTTCACAATTCCTGACATTTAATCCTAGAAAACATTCTGTCTTAGTTCAGTTGGGATCACTACTTTATTTTAAGAATGTAAAATGTCAGAATAATAGTAGTGAGAATGATTTATTTCAGCTTTTATTTCTTTCATCACTTCCCAGTGGGTCAGAAGTTTACATACACTTTGTTAGTATTTGGTACCATTGCCTTTAAATTGTTTAACTTGGGCCAAAAGTTTTGGGTAACCTTCCACAAGCTTCTCACAGTAAGTTGCTGGAATTTTGTTCCATTCCTCCAGACAGAACTGGTGTAACTGAACCAGGTTTGTAGGCCTCCTTGCTCGCACATGCTTTTTCAGTTCTGCCCACAAATTTTCTGTCAGATCGAGGTCAGAAAATGTCAAGTCTGGTTCATCCTTGGGAGCAATTTCCAAACGCCTGGAGGTACCACTTACATCTGTACAAATAATAGTACGCAAGTATAAACACCATGGGACCACGCAGCCGTCATACCGCTCAGGAAGGAGATGCATTCTGTCTCCTAGAGATGAACATACTTTGGTGTGAAAAGTGCAAATCAATCCCAGAACAACAGCAAAGGACCTTGTGAAGATGTTGGAGGAAACAGGTAGACAAGTGTCTATATCCACAGTAAAACAAGTCCTATATCGACATAACCTGAAAGGCTGCTCAGCAAGGAAGAAGCCACTGCTCCAAAACCGCCATAAAAAAAGCCTGACTACAGTTTGCAAGCGCACATGGGGACAAAGATCTTACTTTTTGGAGAAATGTCCTCTGGTCTGATGAAACAAAAATTGAACTGTTTGGCCATAATAACCATCGTTATGTTTGGAGGAAAAAGGGTGAGGCTTGCAAGCCGAAGAACACCATCCCAACCGTGAAGCATGGGGGTGGCAGCAGCATGTTGTGGATATGCTTTGCTGCAGGAGGGACTGGTGCACTTCACAAAATAGATGGCATCATGAGGAAGGAAAATTATGTGGATATATTGAAGCAACATCTCACAACATCAGCTAGGAAGTTAAAGCTCGGTCACAAATGGGTCTTCCAAATGGACAATGACCCCAAGCATACCTCCAAAGTTGTGGCAAAATTGCTTAAGGACCACAAAGTCAAGGTATTGGAGTGGCTAGAAAATTTGTAGGCAGAACTGAAAAAGCTTGTGCAGGCAAGGAGGCCTACAAACCTGACTCAGTTACACCAGTTCTGTCTGGAGGAATGGAATTTTACTGTGAGAAGCTTGTGGAAGGCTACCCAAAACGTTTGACCCAAGTTAAACAATTTAAAGGCAATACTACCAAATACTAACAAAGAATATGTAAACTTCTGACCCACTGGGAAAGTGATGAAAGAAATAAAATAAATAAGTAATCCCCTCTACTATTATTCTGACATTTCACAGTCTTAAAATAAAGTAGTGATCCTAACTGCCCTAAGATTTCTAGGATTAAATGTCAGGAATTGTGAAAAACTGAGTTTAAATGTATTTGGCTAAGGTATATGTAAACTTCTCACTTCAACTATATTTCAAGATTGAAGATTGTTTAAACCTATATATAAGTGTAAGGAGAATGCACAAAAAAATACAAGACGAATAACACAATATTAATTTTACAAGGCAATAAATATAAATACATAAGATACCTTATATACATTGATTGTATGTCCATAAAGCGACATAAGGTGACTGCAAGGAAATAATAAAGTATTGGTGGAGTTGTTGATCAGCTTTACTGCTTGGGGAAAGTAACTGTTTTTGAGTCTGGTAGTCCTAGCATGGATGATACATAGCCACCTCCCTGATGGGTGTGGGACAAACAGACCATGAGCAGGGTGTGGGTTCCTTAATGATATTACTGGCTCTCTTCTGTATAAATGTCCTTGATGCCAGCAAGGCTGGTGCCAGTGATGCATTGAGAGGTTTTAACTTCCCGTTGTTGAGCCTTCCTGTCTGCTGCAGTGTAGTTTCAGTACCAAGCAGTGATGCATCTTGTTAGGATGCTCTCTAGTGCGCATTTGTAGAATGACGCAAGTATGGATGTACAAAATCCAGCGCTCTTCAGCCTCCTCAGAAAGCAGACTTAGGTGAGCTTTCTTGACTGTGTAGGATCTGTTCTAGAACTATGAAAGGTTTGTGTGTGATGTGCATGCCCAAGAGTTTGAAACGGCTTACAGTTTTCACTGCTGTGCTGCTGATGTAAAGGGGGAGGGGGTGTGAGTTCTCCTGAGGCCAATAACTATCTTTGTCTTGTTGATATTAAGGAAGAGGTTATTTGAGTTGTCATATTACTTTCAATTGCTTGTTCATTTTATTGCAGCAATATGGAAAGCTACCATTTACACCATCAGAAGAGGAAAGTATTTTGTGTGTTTCCAAATATGGTATCAAAGTGGCATCCTCTGATCAAATTGTAAGTATTAATGGCTCCTACCCATTTAGTTCTAATGAATTGAATCAGGAGAAAAAGAAATACTTGTATAAAACACTCAGTTTATGCCAGAGCAAGTAATTTGTGATTTCCTGATAAATGATACAACTTGTTAATTACACTAGTTTGTTTCCACCAACTCAAATGGTGCTTTAAAAGTGGCAATGTGAGTGAGCAAGTTAATGTTTCTTCATCTCTCAGACTGAAGCGTTATAATTACAAATAGCTGGCACATACCCAAAAGCTAATTAATATGAAATAGAGATGAGTGTGTACTATCATCAAAGTTTAAAAAAAAACAAATTGAAACAGTTCCCAACATATAACCATATACACTTAATATCAATTGTTATACCATTTCTAGATAAAGGCAAATGGAGATTTTGTTAAGTTTTCTGTTATTTTTTGTCTATATGGTCATAAAATTAAAGAGCTGAGTTCTTCCAACATTTTGTGTGTATTGCTCAGGATTTCCAGCATCTGCAGAATCTTGTTTCAATCAATAGGTACATTTAATGTCAGAGAAATGTATACAATATACATCCTAAAACTCTTTTTCTTCGCAGACATACACGAAGAGGAGTTCCCAAAGAATGAATGACAGTTCAATGTTAGAATACCAAAGCTCACCCAAACTCCCCCTCCCACACATAAGCAGCAGCAAGGCAATGACCCCCCCCCCCACCCACCACCAACAAAAAAAGCATGGTCGCCCTCTACTGAGAACTCAAAGCATCCATAAGGACACAGACTTGCAGTACCCTAAAGACTACTCGTTCTACAATTTTTATCCAATTAGCCAGAGCTCCATGTGATCTAACCTTACAGAGCAGCCTACCATGTGGAAGCTTATGATAGATAGATAGATAGATACTTTATTCATCCCCATGGGGAAATTCAACTTTTTTCCAATGTCCCATACACTTGTTGTAGCAAAACTAATTACATACAATACTTAACTCAGTAAAAAAAAAAATATATGATATGCATCTAAATCACCATCTCAAAAAGCATTAATAATAGCTTTAAAAAGTTCTTAAGTCCTGGCGGTAGAATTGTAAAGCCTAATGGCATTGGGGAGTATTGACCTCTTCATCCTGTCTGAGGAGCATTGCATCGATAGTAACCTGTCGCTGAAACTGCTTCTCTGTCTCTGGATGGTGCTATGTAGAGGATGTTCAGAGTTATCCATAATTGACCGTAGCCTACTGAGCGCCCTTCGCTCAGCTACCGTATCAAAGGCCATACTAAAATCCATATATCACCCTGCCCTCATCAGCTTTCTTGGTCATTTCATCAAAAAAAACTTGAAACAAATTTGTAAGACATGATCTCCCATGCACAATGTTATGCTGATTATCCTTAATCAATTTCTGTATTTCCAGATGTGTATATGTCTTATCCGTCAGAATCCACTTCAACTTACCTACCACAGATGCTAAACTTGGTAACCTTTAGTTCCCAGATTTTTCTTTGCCGTTCTTCTTAAATAAAGGCACAACATTCACTGCCTTCTAGTCTACTGGCACCTCACATATGACTAATGATGCAAGTATCTCAGCCACTGCTTTGATTCCAGGCCCTGGTGATTTGTCTATCTTCATACATTTTAAAGTATCCATCACTCCTCCACTGTAATGATGACTATTTATTTCCATGTCTTCCCTATTTACTTTTCCTAGTAACATTCTTTTTTATTGGCAGGACATTTTGCATAGGCATCCATTGTACTTAATAGTGCGAGTGATCTGTTACGATGATGGGCTCGGAATGGGAAAAAGCCTTCTTGCTATAAAAACCACTGATGCAAACCAGACAGAGTACAACATCTGCCTATATCAATGCAATAGCTTGGTGAGAAACAGTTGATAAGTCTTCAACAATCCCTCTTCACTTTGATCTTTGCTTTATGGTATATTTTCATTTTCAGGAGTAATTCAGCCATTAAGAGTTTCAAATTCACTTCAAAAGTGTAAGTATTGTCGTCTGGAACACAGCAGGCCAGGCAGCATCTATAAGGAGAAGCACTGTCAATGTCAGGACGAAGGGTCTCGGCCCGAAACGTTGACAGTGCTGCTCCTTATAGATGCTGCCTGGCCTGCTGTGTTCCACCAGTATTTTGTGTTGTTGTTTGAATTTCCAGCATCTGCAGATTTCCTCGTGTTTGCAGTATTGTCATCTGATTGGTTTAAGTGTAGTTTTGTTTATGTTCATTGAACAAATGTGTACTTCGAGGAGCTAACTCAAAGTAATTCTGGGAATCACTGTGATATCAGAAGTTACTGAATGGAATGGTTTACCCACATCCCCCCCCCCCCCCCATCCAACACTTCATCTAGAGATGTGTGGTTCACTGATGCTTCCATGCCATTGTAAACTTCTTCCTTTAATGTAGAGAACATGTGGCACTGGCAAGATCAGTCTCTCCTCTCCCCTCCCTACTTCCAAATCAGGACTTCAGACATTTAGTGTACACCTGACCTGCTGTTGGTGAAAACCCATGGATAATCTGTCTCTTGGTGTTTTTCAAAGGTCCTTATGTGGCAATACTGTGTGTGTACTGGGGTAGCAGTAGGGAAGACAGTGCAGCCATTTGTGGTCCAAAGAACATTAAGCTCTTCATCACCCTCAGCGTACCCATATAACGCTAGCATATAACCTCCAATGGCCTCAGTTTGCCTTATATTGAGATCTTTGTGCACAATCATCACCAATTCACACACTAACCTTTTACTAATTTTTGTCTTCTGTGCTGACTTCATTGCCTTCTTTAAATATTCCATGTACTCATATTTGTTTTTCTTTTAAAAGGGCTAACAAGGTCACCACTCTTCTGTTTGCAGTGCTTGAACATAGTTTCCAACATACTCAGGCAGTATTTAGAACTGTTATTTTCCATTCAGTCCCCTCGGATCAAATGTTAAGATATTAGAGCTGCTATCTGGCTCCTTTGCCCTGGTTTCCAATGGTGATCATCCACCTTCCTTTCCTGATCAACATCATAAATGATTCATTGGCATCTTTTCCCCTCCCATTAAAAATATGCTTTGGAAACTATCTGTTATCACTAATCACTTTTTTTTTAAAACTTGTATCGCTGTGCAAACTTGAATGCATTTCCATTTACTCTCAACCAAGTTGTCCTCGCTCTCATTGAACACCAGTGAAATTGATAGAGGTCACTACTTCCTTTCCTTTAATTCTTTATCCTTAGATTTTCTATTCTAATTAACATGGCCTAATGTTTGATCTATTTATAGCCAGCAATTTGAAATCAAAAAAATGCAAACTTCCTTTAACAAGTTGAGCAGTTAGAAGTTTTGGGACTCTCAATCATTAAGGAAATCAATTAACAATTACAGATTAACATAATAAATATTCAATTGTGTTGTCACCCAACAAATTGTATAGTATAAATGGTCACAATTAGCTACACTGTTCTCTGCTCTGAAACCCCAGAATATACATCAGCAGGCTACCGTTTCTCTGACCCTCATTAATCCAAGCATCAACCCTTATCCATAAACTAGACTACAAAATCTCTCCGCTGACCCTGCCTGGTTCAAGTTGCAGAACTGAAGGCTCAGCTACTATGCATCTGTGCAAAGTAGGGTAGAGAGGAGGAGAAGAGACACCAAGAATTTGGCACACAGATAGTGAAAGAATCTCTCTGCCTGACACTTGCTGCACCACAACCGTCAGATCATGGGAACCATCCACCACCCCTGCCTGGACGTTTAGCATTGAAATCCTATTTTTTATTCCCACTGTCCAGACACTAAACTCAAACTGCATGGAAAGCCTTTTGGCTCCAATTTACTGCTATGTGACCTGCATGTGATGGGTAGGTAGGAGAGAAGTGGGTATGAATAATGATTGGAGACCCAACCAAAAAAATGGAAATGACCCACTCTTCTACCTCTAAATCCACTAAAATGCTACACCACATGGATGGGAGGGGCATGAAGCTGATTGCTGTAGGAAAAGAGGCTGATCAAAACTTATTTCTTACCCTCCCAATTTACTCACACTTGATATCTCAACAAAAATCAACAATAACACACACAAAATGGTGGTAGAACACAGCAGGCTAGGCAGCATCTATAGGGAGAAGCGCTGTTGACGTTTCGGGCCGAGACCCTTCGTCAGCATTTTGTGTGTGTTGTTGTTTGAATTTCCAGCATCTGCAGATTTCCTCGTGTTTGCTCTTTAAAAATCAACAATAATTATTTTTGTGAAAGTTAGCTATACTATTTGATCAATGGTCGAGTGCTCAAAATTGAGGATGATTAAGAATTTAACATAGAAACATAGAAAACTTACTGCACAATACAGGTCCTTCAGCCCACAAAGTTGTGCCAAACATATCCCTACCTTAGAAATTACTAGGCTTACCTATAGCCCTCTATTTTACTAAGCTCCATGTACTTATCCAAAAGCCTCTTAAAAGACCCTATTGTATCCACCTCCACCACCATTGCCGGCAGCCCCATCCCACGCACTCACCACTCTCTGCGTTTTAAATTTTTTTTTACCCCTGACATGTCCTCTGTACCTACTCCCAGGCACCTTAAATCTGTGCCCTCTTGTGGTAGCCATTTCAGCCCTGGGAAAAAGCCTCTTTTTATCCACATGATCAATGCCTCTCATCATCTTATACACCTCTATCAGGTCACCTCTCATCCTCCATCGCTCCAAGGAGAAAAAGCCAAGTTCATTCAACCTATTCTCATAAGGTATGCTCCCCAATCCAGGCAACATCCTTGTAAATCTCCTTTGCACCCTTTCTATGGCTTCCACATCCTTCCTGTAGTGAGGCGACCAGAACTGAGCACAGTACTCCAAGTGGGGTCTGACCAGGGTCCTACATAGGTGCAACATTACCTCTCGGCTCCTAAATTCAATTCCATGATTGATGAAGGCCAATACACCATAGAGTCAACCTGCGCTGCTCTGAGTGTCCTATGAACTTGGAGTCTTACCATTAATACTATATTCTGCCATCATATATGACCTACCAATATGAACCACTTCACACTTACCTGGGTTGAACTCATCTGCCACTTCTCAGCCCAGTTTTGCATCCTGTCAATGTCCTGCTGTAACCTCTGACAGCCCTCCACACCATCCAAAACACCCCCAACCTTTGTGTCATCAGAAAACTTACTAACCCATTCCTCCACTTCCTCATCCAGGTCATTGATAAAAATCACAAAGAGTAAGGGTCCCAGAACAGATCCCTGAGGCACACCACTGGTCACCGACCTCCATGCAGAATATGACCCTTCTACCACTCTTTGCCTTCTATGGGCAAGCCAGTTCTGGATCCGCAAAGCAATGTCCCCTTGGATCCTATGCCTCCTTACTTTCTCAATAAGCCTTGCATGGGGTACCTTATCAAATGCCTTGCTGAAATCCATGTACACTACAACTGCTGCTCTTCCTTCATCAATGCGTTTAGTCACATCCTCAAAAAAAATTCAGTCAGGCTCATAAGGCAATTTAACTTCGGAGGAATAGAAATTTGAAGGCCATGGGCTGGATCAGGTTACAGAGATAGGGCATAGACAAAAGGATTTGAACAATTCAAAGATTTAAAATTCTACTGGAGGTTATTAAGGCAAACCATTTCTCTTCGGCTGCTTAAAAATACCTTCTATTGTTAAGTATAATTAAAACTGAATTAACACATCTCAAGAAAACATTCTCATCCCTATAAATTGTTTTGGGTATCCAAAAGCTATCCAAACCTATCTTAATAACTGTCTTTTGGGTTACAGGAACAAGCTCAAACAATCTGCAAAGTCCTATCCACTGCTTTTGATTCAGCAATTTTGTCAGATAAATCGTAATAATTGCCTAAATGGTAATCGGACTTTTAATATCTGTTGAATTACAACTGCTGCTGTTGTCTGTGAAGGAATGGAGTATTTTGCAGCTTCTTGAGACTTGCAGTAGCCAGCATTTCAATATTTGCAGTAAAATAAATAATGGACTTGTACAACAATAACCCTTTTTTTTGTTAATGTAGTACATCATCTTCAATGCAGAGTGATTGTAGTATCAATTACCTGTTTTGTTCGTGAAGCATATATTCTTTATCAAAGAAAATAATAAGTCACTTAAATATTAACTAAGCCTGTAACAACTCTAAATAATGTTTTGTACATGAATATTTCTTATTAAATATGGAATTAATAATTACATTTTCATAGAGCTTTGGTAATCTGAGATTATGTCCCATTGGAGGATATTTCAGCATTAATAGTAATAGTTAATTGTATATTAAATACTGTCTTTTCAAGTAAAAATAATACAGGTCAACGTTTAGCAAAGTAAATGGTATTTCAGTTTTGCTTTTCTAATTAAGTATGCAATATTGCTTCTATTTATACATAATTTTCTAATCAGTATGTTATCAAATTAAAGTTTCAATAAAACACATTATAGAAAAACATGAATTGCTCTACTATCACCTCCAAAGATGACAAAAATAATTTTTATACAGGTGAGCAACTGAACAAAAATGTGGTTTTCATCGGAAGCATTATGTATGTTGGGGGGAAAAAGAACTGCTCTCTTAGCCAAATTATGTGGAATTAGTCCTGTAATATCATAAGTTTAAATCCAGTTCGTATCAAGTTAACAGATCTGCAACTGTAAAAACATGGAAAGGCAAACTATATTTACCCCAAAATTAATGAGGAGAATTAACAATGAGATACCTAATAGCAAGAATCCAAAAAGTGTTAGTAGAATTATAAATATAAACAGAAAATACTAGAAACCAATAGCAGGTCAAGCAACATCTCTGGAAAGAGTTTCAGGTCAGACTTTTCTTCAGAACTAGAAGTTGTCTGAATTATGTTTGGACAGTAGATTAGAACAATTTAATTGCAGTGAACCTAGCAGATAATAGCATGAAGTCATCCTGCTCAAAACAAAACTAGTCAACAACTATGACCAACTGTAAAGACATACGGCAGGCTCTAAGCCCCCTTCTGTATGGGCAAAGGCAGGATAGGTATCTTTAAAGGTTCTGTCTCTGGCATCACGTTGGCAACTTATGAACCAACATGGTATAATAGGCATTCTTAAAATGAGACTGACAGCAGGAGGCAAACATACAGGATGTTCTGATTTGCTTAAAACCTGAGGAAGGCTCTTGCACAGTGCTGTATCTACCTGACAGCAACCCGTGGAGATTGAAGTGTGTTTATTGTTGGAAAGTGTGAAGACTTGGATGGATAATATTAATAGAGGGGAATTGTGGTTAGAAAATTCACTCAGAAATGTGTCCATTGTTCAGGATGGTAAAATAATTAATGCAAGGAACTATTTGATAACCAGCTTTTCTTTGTTTAAACCAAGATCATAGTTCAGATAGTTTTTAAAGTAAATTATCCAAGTAAACTATGCTTTAATCAAATGCTATGTTGAACTTGAGATACATTTCATGGTTCAAGAATTAGTTAATCTCTTCAACTCTTAAACTGTAAAACAAGCGAACAGCCAATTTCAGAACAGCTGCTGGATTTCATCTTGGAGTACTCAATAAAAATTCATACAAACTATTAATATCAGCCTTCAATTTTGCATTTACAGAACAAAATTAAACATAATACACATTTCAATGATATATTTTAACCTACAGAAAATTAAGCACTTAAGTATTGGAAACAATGTAATACTCTTATTTGATAATGAATATTTTGGAAAAGATCTTAAAACAGCAATCACCAGTGATGACCATTCACTGGGCTTCAGAAGCATAACACTCAGTCACATAGGGTTTTCCTATTTTCAAGCTTGAGTTAGTTCTTTAAAATTAATCTCAATCCGAAGGTACACAATGTCATATGCGGAAAAAAGTTTTCATCTTTATCACTAACATTAAGTTCAAAATATAGATATTCTGGCCTTACTTTAGTGTGCAAAATAAGAGGCTATTCCCTTTAGCTGAGCTAAAAGAACGTCATGAGTAAAATAGGTATATTCAACACAAAGTCTCTCAATTTCAGTCTTTAATGGAATGAACTGATTTTGTGCATATGTACTGATTAACAAAATGATAGTTAACAAATAAAGCTGCCTTAACTTGATTCAGTGGTTAGATTTTTAAACACTTTAGATCTTGACTTTGTACAGTATTTCATCAGATGCTGTTTTTTCAAATAGCAAATGAACTAGGTCTCATTCAAATTATGAGAAATAGACCTGCATTCTGAAGCAGGCTTTGGTTTAATAACTTTATTTCTGAATTAATTCCAATGTTAAAACAGAGATATACAGTACATTACACATGCTCTAATTGTCAATCATTGCAAAGAAATGTAAAAGTATTATAGGACTTAACATTTACAATATATATAGTGTTGCTCTGCAACAAATACCAAGTTTGTCATATTTGTATTCATTTTACACCATATCCCAAATAGTTTTTGTCTTACGGCTCTAAATATTACTCACAGGCAATGACATGAGATAGGATAGCAATATTTATCCTGTCCAGACATTTTTATGATCCTTTTACTCACACATAGAAAGTAATAGAGCTGAATGATGTCAACATCTTCAGTATTAATTTGTATTACATACAAAGGTTAATTTCTCCATTTGGATAATGATTACAGACATATTTAATTAAATTTGATAGGCTGCAATTGTTAATATTATTGCCAGTCCAAAATAATTTTCATATTTGCATTCCTATGCATTGGAATTCAGGGCATCTTTTTAAAAAGAAAATTAACACATCTAATAAGTTAAAATACTAATTATCAATAACAGGCTAGAAAGACCACTGCAAGAAGTGTCTGAGATGAAGGAATGGTTTACACTACACATTTAAATTTATTTTCTTGAAAAGTTTTGTCTTTAATAAAAATCAATAATTCTATGCAGACTTAAAAAAAAAGCCTGCACAACACTGAATTTCTTCTTTTAAAATGATATAACTAGTTAAACACAATTTTTGTTAAACTATATGATGCAACAGAATACGTAAAGGATCCCAAATAATGTCTGAATTTCCATCACTAATTTCTCTCCCTTGAATAACAACTATGTTGGATATTATTGCTGTTCATTAGCTGCATATTGAAAAATATTCATATTTACATCATTAGAATCCTGTGTTCATGAATGCTTAAGAAAATTACAGGTTTAAATTAAAACCAGTATGGAAACAGCTACTGTTTCAGATTTATAGTAATGCTTTAAGGCTTTATGGAAATTATGAAGTTCACAAAAACAGCATGCTTTCTAAATTTATTACCTGATTTGTGAATTATATCATTTTAATCACTACTTGTGTTTTCCAATTTTGCTTCATTGTTGCTGCTACATATTTCAACATTTAAGTTAGTGATGTGAGCTACTCGCTATCTAAAAATAGCATTCTTTCCATCCCAAGTACCTACTTGCACCATAGCGAATTTACAGACATAATAAGTCTACATGTTATAAAAATGAATCTCCAGTTGTATTGAAAGTGCAAATACTTCAACAAGAATACATATTTGAGAACTAGATATTTATAACATCCTCCATCTAAGAAGTGATTTGGCTATCCTGCTAAAAGATGCATTCCTTGTCATCAGGATATGGTACCATAATCAAATTGTTTTTTTCCACTTCTGAAAGAGCTTAGTCAGGAATGAAGTGCACAAATGTCACTGGGAATACACCCCTTCGCTTTGGGTCTCCTTCAATGTGGCCAATCTACAGAAAAACAGACACTTAAGTATATTCTGAGAAACTGGTGTTACAGAAATACATACATTACTTTTTAATACAATTATCTGATTATATGTGGAAAAACAATGTAAATTAGAATATATACTTAAGATAATATTGGTAATCTCAAATACTAGTGAAATTCTTTATATCCATAAAGGTGAGCATTAAATTTTAAGTCCATTTCACTGTAGCAGCAATCAAATTTACAATGTATTTATCTTCTAACTTCATAATACAGTAAACTAATGATAATCCTCTATCTAATTATTTATAAATTGCAATTGTTCAGCATCTGGTCCACTGGATGATGTTTCCCTCACTCTCTTTAGGTTCACTAAGTGGCTGTTTCCTGCCCTTTGAATTTCACTGAGGCCTGTTTCCTGCACTGCCTTTAGATTAATCATATTACAGAGAAAATTTATTATATTGCTGTATAGCATCTAAAGCAAATTAAAATTGTGCTATAGTACCGACAGAAATACCATACAACAACTCCAGATAATCCACTGATCTGGTATCAATGTTCCAGGTCTGGCAGATTAATGGTTTTTATTGTACCAAGTTTTAAACCAAAACTTACTATGTAAGCTCTTCTGTGCAAGCATCTTGAACAAAATGTACATATTACAGATAGCAAACAATTTAACCCCAATGCCAAAAGAATTGTAATAGTGTCATTTCTTACCCCACCCCCCAAAAAACCTCCAATCTATCATTTTAGCTTCTTCAACTCAATAAAAAAAAATACAAAAAACATGGGCTGAAGAGATCATCCAGACAGACAATGTAGAGGTTTATCCTTGCTTCCTTATTGAAGGGATAAAAATTTAAACAACCATGATGTAAAAATAGGGTTTGGTTGGACCAGATACCCCTTGAAAAAAGCATACTGTTTAGAATACTGTTCAGGGGTGGGTGATGGATGCTTGTTCAGGAGAAGGCAGAAAGAACTATTGTTATGGGCAAACAGAGTTTGAAATGGGGTCCAGAGTTGACCCTATGGACTGTGCTGCTATTAAGAGAGAGTGGGAGGCGTCCAGTGCAAATGAGAGAGAGAGACAGAAACTGCTTGAAAGATTTAATGTTATGGTTTCTTCTCCCAGCCTATTTATCTTTTCCCCAAGGACACATTGCCAGCTTGTTAAGGTTCCTGCAGAAAGACCAGGGCGGAGCCAGTTGATGGACAGCTGGTGTCCAGCATGTGGAGATAAAAAGCAGGTCTGCTGGGACACAGAAAGACGCACCTCAAGACATGCAGTGTGGACACTGAATGAGCTTTGTGCACCCACATGAAGGTGGGGTTTTTGGAGGATCGATTCGGGGAAATCGATAAGTGGCTCACAGTGTGAAAAGGTGCGACCGGTGGGGAACTATTTGTGTGTCCTCCCTTGCTTGGGTGATAGTTGCACCACTGAAGAACGGTCGTATGTATTATGGTCATAGTCGGTGACCACAACAGGACTTCGGAAGACAACGGGAAGATCGACGGCAACGGCATCACATCTCTCTCTCTCCAACGTTACTCAAACAACTACCTCGACCTGAACTGAACTGAACTCTTCACCATTGTAAGAGTCCAGCCATTTACCCCCAGATTTGAAAGAGCCTGGTTTTGGTTCCTATTTCCACACTTCTGTATATATAATCTATATATTATTACTAACCTATTTCATATATTTGCATTCCATAGTACTGTATTGCGTAGTTACTAATAAACACTATTAGTTTATAGCAATACCAAACTCCAAAGTGTTTTCCATTTCTGCTGGTTCTTTAACTCGGTCACAGGGTACGTGACACTATATTGATATGGAATTCAATAAATCGGACAAGAGTGGCCTCAAAATTGATTCTTGAACGGTGTGTTGTCTCTTAGGTGCCAGGATCCAGGATGTCACAGCACAGTTACAGAATTTTCTCAAGCAGGAGAATAAGCAGCCAGAAGTTGTGCAAGGTGGCACAAATGCCATGGGTAGAGAAAGAGATGAGGTCCTGCAGAGTGAATATAGAGAACTATAGAAGTTACAAAACAGTACCTTGAAGAAAGTATTCTCTGGATCCCAAGCACCAGGGAGGCAAATGAGAGGCTGGAAAGTGATGCATAAGTCAGTGATAGCAAAATGAATAGGTACAACAGCCAGGAGAATGGCAGGGAGTTAGGGGAACCTATTGAATTGCATTTATTTCAGAGCAAGAGATCTGACAGGTAAAGTGGATGAACTTAAAATCTGGATAACTACTTGGAATACAATATTATAGCCATGGGAGGGGTCTAGCAGCTTAATGTTCCAGGTTACAGATGCTTTAGGCAGGCTAGAGGTGGAGGAAAGAGAGGAGGGCAAGTAGCATTTTGATTATAGGTCATGTCAGCGGTTGTCAGAGACAATAATACTGAAGGCTTATCCGGTTAGGCTTCATGGGTGGAATTGAGAAATTAGAAAAGGATGATTCTACTGCAGGCTTCCAAATAGTGAATGCAATTTTGGCAAACAAGTATTTGACCATAACCATAAGCCAGATCAGAATTATGCCATTTGGCCTATCTTGTCTGCCTAGTCAATCACAACTGATTTATTTTCCTTCTCAACCCCATTCTCCTGTCTTCTCCCCGTAACTTTTGTTGTCCTTACCAAACAAGAACCTATTAACTCCAATTTAAGTATATTCAATTACTTGGCATCCACAGACATCTCAAAGTTGTATTACATCTATTGCTGTGGCAAAGATACACCATCCTCAGGCTAAAGAAATTCCTCTGCATTGAGTGGATATTGTACAGAGTTAAGTATAATAGGGTATTTAGGTATTATATAGTAGGGTATTTTAACTTAGTTGGGGTGGAATTTGTTATGTGTGTTCAGGTAAGTTTCCTCATTTAATGTATAGAGCGCCCTACTAGGGAGAGGACAAAGATCAACCTACTCTTGGGCAATAGGGCACTTTGAGACCAGTGACCATAGTACTATTAGTTTTTAAATCGTATTGGGAAAGATCAAGTCTTTCCATTGTGGATCAAGAGTCCACAGGCTCCAGTTATAAATTAGGGCAAGGCAAATTTTTTTGATGTTATGAGATCAGAAGTTGAAAGGGTTGTTTGGAATAGCTAGTTTGGGGGCAAAGGGACCACAGCTAAGTGGGGAAACTTTTAAAAGTGAGACAATGACAGCTCAAGGTCTGTGTGTTCCTGTTAGAGTGAAAGGTAAGGCTGACAGAATTGGGAAACCCTAGATGATGAGGGATATTGGGGTCCTGGCCAGGAAAAAGGTAGCTGGGATCAAGTGAATCCCTGGAGTATTAAGGGATACAAAGTGAACTTCAGAAGGAAATCCATAGGACAATAAAAGCATGAGATAACTTAGGCAGAGTAGATTAAGGAAAATTTAGAGCTTAAGTATATTAATAGAAAAAGATTAATTAGAGTGAGAATAGGGCCTTCAAAGATAAAAGAGGATACCATTACGTGGAGCTGCAAGAGATGGACAAGGTCCTTAATGAATACTTACCTATTTTTAACCATGGCAAAATATATGAAGACTTTAGAACTATGAAAAGTAAACAGACAGAAGTTGGGGATAGTACACATTACAATAGGGGAGTACTGCTGCCTTATAAAAGGTTGACAAATTTCCAGGGCCCGACCAGGTATATCCAAGAACACAATGGGAAGTTAGAGAAGACATTTGCATCATCGTTAGCAATAGGTGAGATAATGGTAGATTAGAGGGTACCAAAAATTGTGCCTTTAGTTAATAAGAGTGGCAAAGAAAAACCTGGGAACTATGGTAAATTAATTACTGGAAAGGTGTACAATATCCTGTGTATGTTACTAAAAAGGGCTTGTTTGGTTTGTTACGAGTAGGAATGCTTTGTCTGTTAAAAGTTTCTCTTGCCGTTGTTTCGCTTTAGAATGGCTGATATGGTAATTGTATTCATTTGTTAATCAATGGGGAATGTTATTGTGTTTTGTGAGGCTGGGAACTTGGGGGAGGGGTTGCGCGGGCTTGGGGTGTGAGGAGAGTCCGGAGGGAGACGCCGAGGAAGGAGGACGTGCGCTCGGACGACCACCGGGGAGTCCGAAGTGGGAGTTTTGGGAGGACAATCACCGAGGAGTCGAATGGTTCGCTGGATGAGCTCCACCGATGTGCACTAAACTGACTGAACTTTGATAAGTTGGCGCCTTTTGTTTTTTTCTTGTATATATATATATATACCGGTATATTGTATTGCCTAATACTCTTTTAATTTTAGTAAACTCTTTAAAGTGTATTTCATACCGGTATTTGTTGTGGGTTTGATACTGTTGGCGGGCGCGAGGCATAAACACGATTCTCACAGCACCTGCGTGTACGGGAGGTGGGTTGGTGTGTGGCTGGATCTCTTTTTCCCCTAGACATATACCAGCCTGTTGGGTAAGTGTTACAAAGGATTCTGAGGGATAAGGTATACATACGGTTCATCTGATAGACAGGAGTTGATTAGGATAATCAGCATGGCTTCATGCAATGAAGATCTTGTCTTACAAACTTGACTGAATTTTTCTTTTCATTTGGTGACTGAGAAAGTTAATGAGAGTAGGGTGGTAGATGGAACTTAGTAAAGCCTTTGATAAAGTTCAACATGTTAGGCTGCTCTGGAAGGTTAGATCACATGGAATCTAGGGAGAACTAACTAAATTGACACACCATTGGCTTGATAGTAGAAAGCAGAGGGTGATGGTGGAAGGTTGTTTCTTGGACTGGAAGCCCATGACTGGTAGTTTGCCTCAAGTCAGTGTTTTTTATTATCTATATCAACAATTTGAATAAGAACGTACAAGGCATGGTTAGTGAGTTTGCACATGATAATGTGCAAGTAGTAACAGGTAGTATAATGGACAATTAAGATTTTCAAAAAATACAGGGGGATCTTGTTCAGCTGAGTAAATAGGCCAAAGAATGACAAGTGGAGCTTAATTTGGGTAAGTGTGAGTGGTTACATTTTGGAAAGTCAAATCCAGGGAGCATTATGGAATTGAGGGATCTTGGAGCGCAAATACATAGTTCACTGAAATTGGAGTCACAGATAGACATGGTGGTGGAGAGTGCTTTTGGCATGCTAGTCTTTGTGAGTCTGGGTACTGAGTATAAAAGTTGGGAGGTTATGGTGGGGTTGTACAGGACACACTTGCATTCAACTTTGATCACGCTGCCAGAGATACTAAGCTCGAAAGTGTGCAGATAAGATCTACAAAGATGCTGCCAGGATATGAGGGACTAAGTCATGGGGAGAGGTGGGCAGGCTAGTACCCAATTTCTTAACAACTTAGGAAACAGATGTGATCATAAAGAGGTGTATAAAATCATGAGGGGCACTTAATCTTTTTTTAAACTCAGAGTTCCGCTGCCAATGACTCAAGGACATAGGTTTAAAGTGAGAGGGGTATGTTTAAGGGGAACTTGAGAGGCATCTCCCCGGCTCCCCCCCCCCACACACACAAATGGTGGTATCTATATGGAATCAGCTGCTAAAGGAAATGGTTGAGACAGGGTCAATAACAATTTAAGACAGTTGGACAGGTACATGGATTGGAAAGGTTTTTCTAACCAAGTTATCCCCATTGATGAAAACACTGGCAAATGGGAATAGCTTGGATGGAGCATCTCAATTGGCATGCAGCAGATGGGCCACTGGACCTGTTTCTATACCATGTGACTCTGAAATACTATTGGCTCTACTCTCCTAGAAGAGCTTGCTATTCTAATACCATCCTAGACTGCAAAAATCACCATCCTTTTTCCATCCTGAAACATTATCTTTACATCTTTAGCTTCCTCATCCTTTATCTCCAGTGGCTAACATGATTAATTTCTTCTTTTTGCTTACTTCATTTTCTTTTCTAGTTCACTATTATTCTCCTATGTCCCAGACTCTAGGTCTGGTTCCTTTAATCATATCTTGCACTCTCAAGGAACCCACTGGGTCCATGACACCATCTCCTATGTCCATTCTCAAACACTCACTATCTTCCCTTTTTGTTAATCTCGTGTTAGTTGTTATTGTTAACCAGTTCCTTTTACTCAGTTAGCGAGGATGAATTGAAGTTATCAGCTGTGGTCTCTGAGCTAGGAAGTTGTGTTATTCAATTTCCACCCAACAGCCTAACACAAACATCTGAGCCCACGCCCCAGGATGGTACTCAAAGACTGCTCCAGTATAAGGTGCAGTCCTACAGAATAGGTATTAACATTTTTGTGTCTTCCCTGTAAGGTGGGCAAATAAAATTCTACTTTAAGTATAAGATTTAACTCTGCAGTCTTAACCAATATTTGTTCCCCAGCCAATATTATTAGAATCTAGTCATTCTCCCATTACTGCTAGAGGAAACATGAAATAATCGGCTCAAGCATTTCCCACAATTAGTGACCGAACTTCAATTAATAGTTTATCAGCTGTAAAACACTTTAGAATGCCTTATGTTCATAAAAGGTGTTGTAAGACTTAAAAAATCTACTACAAGACCATTCAGAAAACAGCATCTGATTCAAGACCTCAGTTCCTGCACTCCCTGTTAACTCATAGGCATTCCTGGTTCCCAAGCTCTATAAACTGCTTGTGATCTCTCTCTCTCTCTCTAAACCTACCTGTATCACAGATAAATTTATTATAATACTGTGTAATATTCTAAAAGGTGAATTAGAATTGTTTTTATATTAATGGGAATACCAACTTCATGGAATTTCTGCCACTTCATCACTACCAATATCCTGAGCTTACCAGGCTATCATACATTTACTGTAGACTGGTGGCTCAGTCGAATTGGAAATGAGAGGAGGCTACACAAAGGTCTGTTAGTGAGGTTTTAAAAGGAGCATTAACAGGTTTCCAGCATTTTTACAGTGGCCCAGTGAAATCAGGAACGAGACAGGAGGCTACTCACAGTCTGTGAGTGAGGTTAAAAAATGGGGCATTTGTGGGCTTTCAGCATTTTCCAGTGGCCCAATCTAATTGCAGTTCATCAACAAGGGCAATTAAAAATAAGGTAGGGACAAGCAGAACAGCCTTTGTGTGGGAGGACCAGTTGGAGTGGGGAGGTTTTGGCTCATCAGGCTTGGGCGACGTAAGTATCTGGTAAGTTTCTTCTGATAAGTGTGAAGTGGTTCATTTCGGTAGGTCATATTTGAGGACAGAATATAATATTAATGGTAAGAGTCTTGGCAGCATGGAGGATCAGAGAGATCTTGGGCTCAATGTCCATAGGACACTCAAAGCTGCTGTGCAGGCTGACAGTGTTGTTAAGAAGGCATATGATGTGTTGGCCTTCATCGATCGTGGCATTGATTTCAACAGCCGTGAGGAAATGTTACAACTATATAAGATCTTGGTCAGATCCCACTTGAAGTACTATGTTCAGTTCTGGTCACCTCAGGAAGGAGGTAGAGAGAGAGTGCAGAGGAGATTTACAAGGATGTTGCCCGGAATGGAGAGCATGCCTTATTAGAATAGGTTGAGAGATGACCTGATATAGGTGTATAAGATGATGAGAGGCATTGATCGTGTGGATAGCCAGAGGCTTTTTCACAGGGCTGAAATGGCTAACATGAGGGGGCTTAGTTTTAAGGTGCTTGGAAGGTAAGTTTTTCACAGAGTGGAGGGTGCGTGGAATGCACTGCCAGCGAAGGTGGTACAGGCAGATGCAATAAGGTCTTTTAAGAGCCTCTTAGATAGGTACATGGAGCTTAGAAAAATAGAGCGCTATACAGTAGGGAAATTCTAGGCAGCTTCTAGAGTAGGTTACATGGTAGACACAACATTGTGGGCTGAAGGGCCTGTAATGTGCTATAGATTTCTGTTCTATGTTTATTAATTTTTCCTCTGTTAGTACAAAATTAGAGTAGTAAGGATGGGTCCATGGGCTGTGTTGTGTTCTTTGTGTGAGATGTGGGAATTCTGGGAGTCATCCACCCTCCCAGATAACCACATCTGCACTAGGTGTAGCTCCTCAGAGAATGTGTTAAGAAACTAGGGCTGCAGCTTGATGACCTTCGGCCAATATGGGAAACTCAGGAGATGATATGAGCTACAGGGAGGTGGTCATCATCCTAAGTTGCAGGAGGCACGTCCCTAAGTGACTGTCAGACAAGGGAAAGGAAATTGACCACCAGTGCAGAGTACCCTTGAGGCTGTTCTACTCAATATTAAGTATACCACTTTGCATATTGTTGGGGAGGACAACCTACCGGGGAAGCCACAGCAACTGGGTCTCTGGCACTAAGTCTGGCGCTGTGGCTCAGAAAGTGTGGGGGGGGGGGGGGGGGGGAGGGAGAAGAGGACTACAGTAGTTATAAAGGGATTCTGTAGTTAGAGGAGTAGACATGAGATTCTGAGGACACAACAGAGATACATGGATGATATGTTGCCTCCCAGGTGCCAGGGTTAGACATCTCAGATCGGGTCTAAAAGGGGAAGGTGTGCAGCCATAAGTCCTGGTATATATTGGCACCAATGACATGAGTAAGTAAAGGGAGAAGGTCCTGAACAGCAAATTTAGGGAGCTAGATAGAAAGCTGAAAAGCAGCAGCTCCAGGGTAATAATCTCTAGTCTGCTGCCTGAACAAGGTGCCAATGAGAGTAAGAATAGAATGATTTGGTAGATGAATGCATGGCTGATGAACTGATGCAGGGGGCAGGGTTTCAGATTTTGGGATCATTAGGATCTCTTCTGGGGACCTGTACAAAAGGGCCGGGCTGCACCTGAACCCAAGGAATACCAATATCCTTGTGGGCAGGTTTGCTAGAACTGTTGGGAAGGGTTTAAACAGATTTGGCAGGGAGATGAGAAAAAGTGACAAGGCTGTGGATTGGACAGTTGGTATACAAGCAGAGGCAATATGTACTAAGACTGTCAGGAAGAACAGACAGATGATAGGGCAAAATTGCAGTCGGGAATGAGTTGCAGTGTAATGGGGACAAAATCAAAAAGGATGATGAATACAGGATTGAAGGGGTTATATTTGAATGCATGCAGGATACGAAATAAGGTAAATCATCTTGTAGCGCATTTAGGGATTGGCATCACTGAATCATGGCTAAAGGTAGATTGTAGTAGTTGGGAGTTTTTGTATCGAAAGGACAAGCAGGTAGGCATGGGGGTGGTGTGGCTATGTTGGTAAAAAATGAAATCAAATCCTTAGAGGTAAAAGCTAAAATCCTCTTTGTAATGCGAAAACAGCTTACTAATATAGGTGTTTTGTAAAAGCTAAGTGGTGTAAAGCGAACATTCATAAAGCGGGGGTACGAGGTAAAAGAGGCGAGTGTAGATACAGTTGTCCCCTGCTTAATGAATGTTTACTTTATGCCACCTTGCTTTTACAAAAGACCTACATTAGTAACCTGTTTTCGCATTACAAAGAAGATTTTCGCTTTTACGAAAATTTTTCCCATATAAATTAATGGTTCTTCGCTTTACACCATTTTGGCTTAAGAAAGATTTCATAGGAACGCTCTACCTTTGTAAAGTGGGGGACACTTGTATCAGATTGCTGGAAAATGATACTGGAGTTCGAGAGTGTCAATGGGCATAAGTGAATGAAGTTACTATTACTAGGGAGAAGGTGCTTAGGAAGCTGAAAGGTCTAAAGGAAGATAATTCACCTGGACTAGATGAACTACACCCAAGAGTTCTGAAAGGTGGCTGAAGATATTGTGGAGGCATTAGTATGGATCTTTCAAGAATCATTAGATTTGAGAATGGTTCCGGAGGACCGTAAAATTGCAAATATCAACCACTCTTCAAGAAGGGAGAGAAGCAGAAGAAAGAAAATCATAAGCCAGTTAGTCTGACCTCAGTGGTTGGAAAGACATTGCCATCAATGGTTAAGGATGAGGTTTCAGGGTACTTGGAGGCACATGATAGAATCGGCCACAATCAGCATAGTTTCCTTAAGGAAAATCTTTCCTGACAAATCACTTGGAATTCTTTGAGGAAATAACAAGCAGGATAGACAAAGGAGAATTGGTAATGTTCTGTACTTGGATTTTCAAAAGCCCTTTGACAGGGTGCCACACATGAGACAGTTTAGCAAGTTAAGAGCCCATGGTATTACAGGAATGATGCTAGCATGGATAGAGTATCGGCTAATTCACAGTAGG
Organism: Hemitrygon akajei; assembly: GCF_048418815.1. NCBI lineage: Eukaryota > Metazoa > Chordata > Chondrichthyes > Myliobatiformes > Dasyatidae > Hemitrygon > Hemitrygon akajei. The sequence continues at coordinate 119,935,491 of NC_133132.1, read as the reverse complement.
CAAAGAGTGGGAATAAAAGGAACCTTTTCTGATTGGCTGCCAGTGACTAGTAGTGTTCTGTAGCAACAGTCTCCTTTTACATTGTATGTCAATGATTTGGATGGTGGAATTGAGGCGCAAAGGTACTTCGGAGTCCTGTGCAGGATTCCTTAAAAGTTTAACTTGCAAGTTGAGTTAGTGGTGAGGAAGGCAAATGCAATGTTAGCATTCATTTAGAGAGGACTAAAATATAAAAAGAAAGATCTAATGCTGAGGCTTTGTAAGGCATTGGCGAGGTCTCACTTGGAGTATTGTGAGCAGTTTAGGGCCCCTTATCTGAGAAAGGGCATTGGAGAGGGTTCAAAGGAGACTTGTGAAAATTATTCCAGGACTGCAAGGTTTAACATGTGAAGTGTGTTTGATGGCTCTGGACCTGTACTCGCTGAAATTTTAAAAAATGAGAGAGAACCTCACTAAAATCTATTGAATGTTGAAAGATCTAGATAGAGTGGATGTGCAGAGGATATTTCCCATTGTGGGGGAGTCTACGACCAGAGAGCACAACTTCAGAATTTAAAACGACCATTTAGAAGGGAGATGAGGAACTTCTTTAGCTAGAGGGTGGTGAATCTGTGGAATTCACTGCTGCAGACAGCTGTGGAGGCCAGGTAACTGAGTTTATTTAAAGTGGAGGTTAACAAATTCTTGATAAATTGGGGTGTAAAAGGTTATGGTGAGAAAGCATGAGAATGGTGTTGAGAGGGAAATGGATCAGCCACGATCACATCATGGAGCAGACTCAATAGGCCAAATGGCCTAATTCTGCTCCAATGTCTTATGGTCTATAATGTCAGTCGCTCTTTTTATTCTTCAGTTTCAAATTAGTTAACTGATAGCTTATTGCTTCATTAGCAATGCACACAAAATGCTGAAGTAACTCAGCAGGTTAAGAAGCATCTATGGAGGGAAATGAAACCCTTTCTCAGCACAGGAAAGGAAGAGTATAATGGCCAGAATGAAAACACGTAGACGGGGTGGAGTACAAGCTGACAAGTAATAAGAGAGTTCAGCTGAGTGGAGGATAAAAGGGAACAATGGAAGGTAGGTGGAAGAGAGCTGAAGGAGGAATCTGATAGGAGAACTCAGTAGACCATGGAATAAAAGGAAGGAAGTGGGAACCAGAGGAAGTTGACAGGCAGGTGAGGGAGGGGTAAAAGAATGGTTGAGGAGACCAGAGGAATGAGGGAAATGCAGTCGGTGGGCGGTGGGGGGGGAAGGAAAACATAGGGGAATAGCTACTGGAAGCTAGAGAAATAAATATTGAAACTATGAGCTTGGAAACTACGAAAATAGAATATGAGATGTCACTCCTCCAACCTGCGAATGTCCTCACCATGGCAGTAGAGGCAGCCATGGACAGATATCAGTGTGGGAATAGGCAGTGAAATTGAAATGGGTGGCCACCAGGATATCCTGGCTATTGCAGCAGATAGAGAGGAGGTACTCAACAAAGTAGATCCCCCAATCTGTGTTGAGTCTCATTTATGTAGAGGAGGCCTCACTGGGAGCTCCAGATGCATTAAATGTTACCGACAGACTTCCAGGTAAAGCACCGCTTCACCTGAAAGGACTGTTTAGGACTCTAAATGGTGGTGAGAGAGGTGTCATACAGACAGGTGTAGCACTTAGGAGTGTTGCAGAGTTAAATGCCAGGAGAGATATCAGTGGTGGTGATGGTGGTGGGGGGGAAGGGGGGAATGAGCAGATTGAGTGACTCCTGTGGGAAACTAAAAGGGGAGTTGTTGTTAGGTTATGGGAATGATCTGCCTGGTGGTGGGATCCCAATGGAGATGGTGGAAGTTATGGAGAATGTGTTAGATGCGGAGGTTCATGAGGTGATAGGTGTCCTGGAAAGGAAAGCCTCATCCTGAGAACAGATCCAGCAAAGGTGGAGAAACTAAGAGAATGGAATAGTATTCTTACAAGGGACAGGTTGGGAAGAAGTGTAGTCAAGGTAGTTGTGGGAATTAGAAAGGGGAGAGAGGTGTTGGCGATGGAGCAAGTGAGTTTAAGGGCAAGGTGGAAGTTGGAGGCATGGATAAAATTGATGAGCTCAGCAGGAAGTAGTGCAGTCATCAGCTTAGCAGAGAAAAGGTGGGGAGTGTTACTGGTGTAGGCTTGGAACATGAAGTGTTCTACACAGCAGATGAAAAGGCAAGCATAACTAGGGCTTGTGCGAGTGTCCCTGACTCACCCTAGGGTTTGCAAAAAATGGGAGGAGAGTTGAAGGAGAAGTTATCGTTGCTTCACTGAACATTGTTATACTGTAAATAACTACCTCAAAATATGATTCTGGATGGAAGTGTACTTAATATAAAGTTAGATCAGATTTGTTGTCTGCAACAGATAGAAAGTAATTTTAATCCTTTAACACAATCTTGAAACATTAACAATTATCTACACCACTTACCCACCACTCTGGATCTTCCTCACCATCAACAACAATAATCTCACCCTCTGAGAAAGTGAGCTCATCAGGATTATCTGCACTACAGTTGTAAGTTGCTTTTACTCTTCTTGGCTTAGACTTCATCTGAAACAATGAAAAACAAATGAAGTATCACAGACAAAGCAAGCTCACAAAACAATTCTGAGTAGTTTAGGCTGAATAATTTTACGCAAAACATTTTAGTTCTAATGTTTCTTTCATAACTAGCAATTTAAGGGTTCATATTAATGATTATATAACTTAGACTGCATAAACACTTAAAATTTCAGTAAAAATCAAGTATTCCAAATGTCAGAATCAGGTTTATTTATCACATATATATTGAAACATACAAAGACATATGTCATTTGTGTTAGCAACCAACAAGCCCAAGATGCCGGACTAAGCATGTAAGTGTCATCATACATTCTGGCACCAACAAAGCAGGCCCACAATACTCAGGGCACAATAAGCTACAAAACAAGCCCCATTCCTCTCTCCGTCCCATCAACCCACATACCCAGTCTCAAGACAGGCAGTCTTCAGACTCCAGCCTCCAGTGGACTTCTACTTGCAGACATTGATTGGGCCTTTGACCGCCCCCCCCCCCCCCCCCAATGGATTTGCAGACTCGAGGCTCCAGCCATTGGGCCTCAACTTCCAAATTACTGATCGACATTTGGGCTTTGATCTTCAGTAATGACTCAGAACTTGCCACACACACTTAGGTCTCGAACTGTAGATGGGCTGATGACCGGACCAGAACACTCCAGTCTTGCCAATTTGCAAAGGTAGGGAGTCATCTAGCTGTCTTTCTAACAATACGACTGGATTAAGTGGTTTAATGTTCACTGTGGTATAATTTGCACCAATTTAAATTCTCATCAAAGGCTTATGTTAAAACCCTTTAGTTAAAATCTTGAACAATACACACAAAATGCTGGAAGAATTCAGTAAGTCGGTTAGCATCTAAGGAGGGGAATAAGCAGTCAATGTTTTTGGCCGAGACTCTTCATCAGGACAAGAAAGAATGGGGCAAAACCCAGAACAAGTTGGGGAGGGGGGCAAGGAGGAGAAGCAGTACAAGCTGGCAGGTGATGGGTGAGACTAGGAGAGAGGGAAGGGCATATGAATTAAGAAACTAGGAGGAGATAATTAGAAGAGGTAAAGGGCTGAAGAAGGAGGAATGTAGTAGAAGAGGGCAGTGGACAATAGAAGAAAAGGGAGGAAGGGAACCAGAGGAAGATGATAGGCAGGTGAGAAGAGAAGGGGTAAGAGGGAAGCCAGAATGGAAAATGGCAAAAGGGAGGGGGGGAGAATTACTGAAAGTTAGAAAAATTAATATTCATATCAGGTTGGAAGCAACCCAGACAAATATGAAATACTGCCTCTCCAACCTGAGTTTCACCCCATCAGTACTGTAGAGGAGGCCATGGAGCAACATGTCAAAAATGGAATGGCAAGTTGAATTGAAATGGATAGCCACCAGAGATCTTGCCTTTTGTGGCAGATAGAGTGAACTTGCTTGACAAAGCATACCCCCAATCTGTGTGAGGCCTTGCTGATGTAAAGAAGGCTGCACCAGGAGCACTGGATACAATAGGTGACCACAACAGAGTCATAAGTGAAGTGTCACCTCACCTGGAAGGACAGCTTGGGGCCCTGAATGTGGTGAGGAAGGAGGTATAGGGCCAATTGTGGCATTTATCACGCTTGCAGGGATAAATGCCAAGAGGGAGATCAGTGGGTAGGAACAAGTAGATAAGGTGGATTGGGTCTACTCTGCCATTCTTACTAATCAAGAACCTATCACCCTCTTCTTTAAATATACTCAATGACTTGGCCTCCACAGCTACCTGTGGCAATGAATTCCAGAGATTCACCACCCTCTGGCAAAAGAAATTTCTCTTCACCTCTTTTCCACCTCTAAAGGGACGTTCTTCTATTCTGAGGCCGTGCCCTCTAGTCCTAGACTCCCCCACTATTGGAAACGTCCTCTCCATATCCACTCCAGCTAGGCCTTTCAATATTCAATAGGTTTCAATGAGATATCCCCCCGCTTTCTTCTAAACTTGTGAGTACAGGCCCAGAGGAATCAAGCGCCCTTTGTATGTTAACCTTTTCATTCTCGGGATCATTCTCATGAATCTCCCCTGGACTGTCCCAATGCCTTTCTTAGATAAGGGTAGATGAGTACAGAGTAAACCCTACAGTACTGGGGTCCCCGGGGGGGGGGGGGGGGGGTGGGGGGGGGGTGGGGTGTAGTGGTGGGAGGGGAAAGAAAAGATGTGTTTAGTGGTAAGATCCCTTTGGAGATGGCAGAAGGCTCATGATAGGTAAGGGCAAGGGGAGCCCTATGTCTGTTATGATGGCGGAAATGTAGGATGAGGGCAGATGTGTGGGAAAAGAACGAGATATGGGTGAAGGCAGCATTGATGGTGGTGGAAGAGAAAAAAAAGAGGACATCTCAGATTTTCTAGATGGAAAGCCAAATCCTAGGAACAGATGTGGCAAAGGCATGAAAGTAGAAGAATTGAAAGAGGGAATAGCATTTTTACAAGCGACAGAGGGTGAAGAGATACAGTGAAGACAATGATGAAAGTCAGTAGGTTTGTAAAAGATGTCAGTAGATGTCTTTTTCCAGAGGTGGAGACAGATGGAGCAAGTGGAGAGGTGGACTAAGTAAATTTGAGGGAGGGGTTGGAGGAAAAACTGATGAAATTGATGAGCTCACTGGTTAAAGAAGCAGAGAACTTCAAGTCTTTCCTGATGGGGGATGGTCCCTTTCTGATAGGGACTGGATGTCTATAGTGGAAAAAAAGGAAATCAGGGCCAGGTGACTGAAAGTAATGGAAAGCATGTGAACTGCCACAGATGTAGGCAGGAAGGAATTGAACGAAGGGAGACAAAATAAAAGTCAAGATTATCATTTTTTTTTACATGCTTGTCTATCTATTTACCATTTGAGACTTCCGTGGCATTGGTGCTGGAGCCTTGTTTAAATTTGCTGAATTAGGTGCATGCCCTGGCTTTTTTGGTGCAGCTTCAGATGTCACAGAAGCATCACCTGTTGGAAAGTGAATGGCAAAGAACAGAAATGTTGATATATTTTGAATAAGTTTGAGACCATTATATATTTTCTTATCTTGTTTTCAGGCAGTTTCTGTAAAACTGGTTTGCTTAATATAGCATCTTTTGTGTTCTTTGGTGCAATTCAAATTGTTAGTTTTAATGTGATCATTATAACACAGGGCACTGTGATACATTCCCACATGGAAAGATACAAAAAAAAACAATGAAATATACAAGGGCTACCCAAGTTAGATATGACCTGACTTACAAAAATCTGACTTTATCCAAATCTTTTTATAAATTTTTCATATAGTTATAAGAATTTTAGCAATGGTTATTAATAACTTGATACAGTATATATTCCATAAGTTTAGTTATGGGTAGTTCTGGGGTGACTATTGAATGAACTGAAATTATAGCAAGTGTATGTAAAATTATACAATATGGGTTACCATTAAAAATGTCATTTCTGGTTTACAATCAAATTAGCTTATGAACAGTTCACAAATGGAACCCTTATGTAACCTGGGGATTGTCTGTATTTCTAATCTATCTTGTTGTATTGGTTCATGCACAAGTGTCCGCTGGGGCATGAGGAAAAAGGCCATGCTATTATTTGAAGTGTGTCACGAGGTACTTTTATGTCCAAATCATATGCTAAATAATTAGAGTATAATCATAGTGATTAATGCAGTTACTTATTTAAGTGGGCCTTGGAGACTTGAAGTCATGACTTGGATACAAGTATGCTACCACTACAGGCATTCTGGATAACAGGGCATCAATTTAGTTAATTTAAAAACATGCTTGAAGAACTGTCCCATGGCATTTCCAGGATTCATATGTTAAACATGCGTAACATGTGTAGTTCTGTCAATGTCATCATCTATGTTAGAGACTTAATGGGCAAGTGAGAAAGCGCAAGAGAATGCAAATTCCCAGCACTTAACATACACATTGTCACGAGCTGAACAAGAAGTTGGAAATAATTACTTGTCACAGTTACACAGCACAGTAACAGCCTTTCAATCCAGCATCCTGGCTGTGACCAATAAACACCCAACTAAAAAAATTCCACTTTACTTTTCATACCTCTATCAACCACCTTTGCGTCTGTGACGCTGCTGCAAGTCTTTCATTGTACCTGTGCATATAACGATAAACTCAACAACTGTTTCCAATTCTTCCAGCATCCAACACCAGGGACAATTTACAACTGCCAATTAGCCTATCAACCGATGTGACTTTAACATGTGAGAGGAAACTGGAACACCCAGGTGAAACCCTTGAGGTTAGAACAAGGATGTTCAAATTCTTCACAGAAGCACCCAAAGATCAGGAAGAAATCAGGATATCTGGAGCTGTGAGCATCAGTGCTAACCACTGTACTGTCCTGTGCTGTTTCCAAATCATATCACTTTCTGCTCTTTCAATGTTGAAAAAGCATTAAAATGTGATAAACCTATAATGTGTAGGTATCTATCAATTAAAAAGATTTCTACTTTAATTACACTGAAGAACAAAAAAATCCTAAAGTATCATAAATATCTTACAGAGAGTAAAGTGTAGCTAAAGTTCATCTTCTCTGCAATAATGTATCTCTATCATTAGAGATGAATTGCTGATAAAATATGCTCATTCACCTGAAGGCAGTGATTGTATTGATCCAAGTACTGTTGATGGTCTTTTGGGTGTGGATGTTCGATCAGAACTGTGAACAGATGACAGATATGTTCTAGAATGAGCAAGTAAATTTACTTAGTTGATATTTTTCTTCAAGTAACCGTTTCTATCACTACTGCTCTGGATCCTTGCTTCATATAGCTGAGGAAGTGAATACTTTACATTGGCAAGATTCTTTACATGAAACCACCCGTGCAAGTCTAGGGCACTATTCCCTCTAAGCTGAGTGGCCACACTGTAACTGAAATGCTCCCACACACATTAGTTGCCACACAGATGAATTTTCTTTTATATTATGATTTATTAAAGTGCCACACAGTTTTCAGGCCATGTAAAGTTTTCTTGCTCAGAGCAACGGTTGATCCACGCAGCTATAAAAAAAAGAGGGACATTGATTCAACAATGTTCAAATCTTAAAATAAATATTGTCACGCAATATGTGATGAAAAGCTGCCTGTCTTCCCTAGAGTTACAAGTCTTATCACCACAGTGCATTAATAAACATCCTATTGCTGCAAAATCATTTGTTACATTTACAAAAAAATCCCATGGCTGAATTATATACATGATATTAACTACAGTAGAGAATTAAGCAAAACTGATTGAATTAAAAAACAAGATATATTTTTTGATCTTATTGTTGCAATTTCTAACTTTTATTTTATCTAACAATCCTTTCCAACCATTCCCACAGATTTTCAGAGCAGCTCACATGAAAAAAGTGCACTATATATTTTTTAAAAAGGCACAAAATGAAACACCAAAATAGATCTTCTTTTAAACCAGGAATAGATGCCACAAAAACACAGTGAATGATGAGGAAGATCATTTATCTGACACAATTCATTCTTCTATTTCAAAAAACCTACAGTTTTTTCATCCAATGTCTTGGAAGTACTACCAAAGATTATGCTACAAAAGCCCGTATCTTCATTTGTAATTTGTTCATGTCACCAATTTTAGCTGTTCACATTGTCTAAAAGAAACTCATTAAAGAATGATCATAGTCATAGGTTACATATATAAAAGCTATTACCTGGACAATGATTTCTGTTGTGAAGTGCGAAGCGGTGGCTGTGGAGGCAGTGGCGGCGGGGGTGTTTTTTTGTTCTGGGAAGCTTGCAGAGAACCTGGTTGCTGCTGTGAAGGTTGTGACTGCTTTACCTGCAGGCTCATTGCTTCAATAACACTGTTAGTTTTTGCCACTGGAGCTGGAGGTGAAGGATCTAAAGAATAATAACAAACTTGAAAACAAAGAAAGACATACAGTTCTTTTTTATTTACCAATTTCAGCATTTGGGCATGACCAGAAAGGCCACATCTGTATGGCCATTCAGGTGATTCAAGGATGATTACTTTCTTGAACTGCTGTAGTCATTCTGGTGAAGACACTTTCACAATACTGTTGGGGAGAGTGTTCCAGGAATTACAGTAGATGCAGTAACAATAAAGAAAGAATGATATACAGTATTTCTAAGTCAGTTCGTCTTTGGCTTGGAAGGCAAACTACAGGTGGTGGTATTCTCATGCACCTGATCTGCTTCCCCATTCTAGTGGTAAAGAAACCAAATTTGAGAACAAACACTGGAATAGTCTTGGCAAGCACAGCAAAGGACATTACTGGATGGACATGTCTGGTTGGCTTGCTTTGTAGTGGTGCTAGAAGCACTCTTAATGATGACTGTTCAAAACCCTGAGCCAAAGTACATTGTGTGGCCTTGTTAGGTTCTTCCACAAGAGTTTGCATCATTTCCAAGGTTTCAAATATACTTTCAGAATAGTCTGAAGTTCTAAATATTTCATCTTCAACAGAGCTATGTATGGACTCTCTAAATCAAAGAGGTCATAAAGAAGCCTGGCAGCAATAAAAACAAAAAAAAAACACACAATTCAATTATTTTTAAAAGTTACCTATGATTCTTGTTAACTAGATTTGTTATTGTCATAAATAATATGTAGTCTTTGAACATCCCTTCTAGAACATAGAACTATGTTGTGCCAATCATGTAACCTACTCTAGAAACTGCCTAGAATTTCCCTACTGCATAGCCCTCTATTGCTCTAAACTCTATGTACCTATCTAAGAGTCTCTTAAAAGACCCTATTGTATCTGCCTTTACCACCTTCACTGGTAGTGCATTCCATGCACTCACCACTCTGTGTGAAAAATGTGTCTCTGACATCCCCCTTGTACCTACTTCCAAGCACCTTAAAACTATGCTCCCTCATGTTAGCCATTTCAGCCCTAGGGAAAAGCCTCTGGCTATCCACACAATCAATGCCTCTCATCATCTTATACACCTATATCAGGTCACCGCTCAACCTATTCTAATAAGGCATGCTCTCCAATCCAGGCAACTTCCATATAAATCTCCTCTACACTCTCTCTAGAGCATCCCCATCCTTCGTATAATGAGGTGACCAGAATGGAACCTAGTTCTCCAAGTGGGGTCTAACTAAGGTCTTATATAGCTGTAACATTACTTCATGGTTCTTAAACTCAATCCCACGGTTGATGAAGGCCAACACACCATACACCTTCTTAACAACACTGTCAATCTGCGCATGGACATGGACCCCGAGATCTCACTGATCCTCCACACTGCCAAGAGAATTCTTGAACAGAAAATCCTTTTCTGTTTAAGGATTTAATCTTCCACACAATCTCTTTCTGATCCACAGGATGCAAAGGGTGAAAGCAATAAGGTAGTCAAGTGATTCAAAAATCACTGGAATCACCATGGGATTATTTCTACAGTTGATATTCAGAATACCTGATAAAAATATCCAAACACTCCTGCATGAATTGGTTGCCCAAGAAATATTACAGCAGTTCAATAAGAGAATGGACTTAAGAAGTGAATTTTCAAGGTAGTATTAGATTTTAGAAAATGGATCACAGCCTATTTTACCAAAATGTCTCAACATAGGCTTGCCAAAGAATGTGCAAGGTGAGATGATATATGGAAAAACCAGAATTCAAGGACATGAGATGTTTTCTTCCTCTCTCTATGCTTGCAGAACTAAGAATTTATATAAATGGCTGAAGTTGTAATGATGTAAATGGGATTTTAAAAAAGAGTATAAAGTAAGTCATTACAGGAGATCATTTCCTTTCAAAATTACTGGTATAAGTAGTTGGTAGCAAATGCTCTTACTCAACCAACTGGATGATACCCAAACCAATACCAAATGTGGTCAATGGATTATTTATTGATCATTATTCATAAGCAGAACAGGTTATTCATAGTTGCATAAAAATACCACCTGAAAATACTTCTTACATTTACCAGCAGGCTGTTTGCTGGGTTATAATTGATCACTTGCAAATAGTCAAATCCAAATTCAAATCAAATAAGTTTACATTATTTTGAATCACATTGTCAGTAAAAACAGCAAAGAAAAAGGAATGACAATCTCATTCTTGTTAATTAAGGTGCCTTATATGGATAAGTCAAACACATACTTGATATATAATAATAGCCAAGAACATCTAAACTATATTAACAACACACATACTTGCTGTTGCTGATGTCACCCGGATTGGTGGTATAGGTGGATGAAGATTTGGAGGATCTGAAGCAGATCTTTGCCTACTTGTAGTATCCATTCCAACTGGTGCTGACTTCCAAACACTTGATGATGTAGTTGTCTGAATACCAGGAACCAAAGGTTGAGCTAAGTTCAATGCAGAAAAATTAAATTCAGAATAACATCACATATCACCGCTTCTATCTTAAAATTTTACAAATTGTTAGTTTCAGAAGCATATTTCCTTGCAAACAAAAGCAATTTCTGCACCAACATATTAAATTAACTTGCCACCATGTAAATAATGTGACACTGGGATTGAACAGGTTTTGTGTGCTTTTGGTGGAGAGCTCAGACAATCAAAGGTGTATTTATTTGTCCCGTATGTCTCTTTTACAATTGCAAGTTGCTGCTGGATAGTAAGAACATCAATTTCTGCAGGATTATCCCATCAGTGAGTTGCTTGATGGACTTATTGCGTACCATTGTTGTGTTATCGCCTGGGCTTATTGCATGCGATTGTGCTGAGAAGCTGTGTGGTCCAAAAAGAAAAGTGCAAGTGATTCTTTTGGACATTTTTATTGTGATATTGTGATTGCAAGACCATGTTGGAGATTGGTAATGTAAAATACTGCACATCCGTTTCACTGGCGAGACTGATGGCAGGGCAACTGCCATCAGTTGTTGGGCAGACAAGGCCCTTATGCCATGGAATCACCTCTTGTGGTTGCCAGCAAAAGGACACTGGAACTGGCTGCGTGTTGCTGGATTTCATACTGCCTTGGGGGCTGGCCCCTCCTGTCAGTGCTGCCTTCTGGTGATCACCATCATCACGTACCATCTCTGCCAGGGCCTCGGTGACCACATTCTTCCACTGCGATCTGTCTGCAGTCAAACCTCTTGCAGTGAGGTTGGTCCACTTCTTGAAGTTGTCGATCCAGGTTGTCCTCTGTCTGCCTCGGGAGCAACTTCCTTCTACTCTGCCTTCAAGCAGAGTGCGTTCCAGGGTGTCATCAGTTCTTGAGATGTGTCCAAAATAGTGAAGTTTCCTTTGGATAACAGCTTCCAGAAGTATTGGTTTCGTGCCAATATTTTCTAGGATGAAATTGTTGGATCTCCTTTCAACGTATGATACCCTGAGGATCCGTTTGTATGTCCACATCTCAAATGCTGTCAACTTCTTTTCATCAGCTGCTTTTAGGGTCCATGTTTCACAGCCATATAGGGTTACTGGCCAGACGAGACTCTTGAGGAGGCGTATCTCGGTGTCAGTGCTCACAGATTTATCTTTCCAAATGTTCCAGAGTTTGGTAGTGCTTGTGCGTAATCACTTGGTGGAAGAACAAGCTGGACCAGGACAATTTGGGACTTTGGCTATATTTTTTTCTCTCTTTGCGACTGTAGGTTTTTTTGAAATCATAACCATATGCGCTATTTGTGCTATGTGCAGTGTGCAACATGCTATGTGTTGTTAGTAATGTGTTTTGCACCTTGGCCGAAGAGGAACGCTGTTTCATTTGACTATATTCATGTATGGTTGAATAATAATTAAACTTGAAAGTTGGAATTTGAATAACGACATCTTTTAGGATTTGTATTATTATTTATTTATCTCCATGGCACAAAAGAATATTCCACCATTTATGGAAATAAAAAATCAACTTTAATTTAATCTGATCAGTAACCTCTGCTACTTTGCCCTCTTCCCTGTCTGTTCCTAGACCTCTCCCAAAGTTTCCACAACTTCACATCTTTCTCCAATTAATCGCATACCTCCCCTCACATGCTCTCTAAATACAATTTGCCTATGATACCCACCTACTGAACCCTCAACAGTACCAAGGCAGCTGTAATAAAATGACATCCCATGTGACAATGGTCAAATACCCCTCAGCCTGTACACAGATCACACTATCTTCCTCCAGCACATCTCCTCCTTTCAATAGCTCGATCATCTACAATGACTTCCTTTCCCTTTCCAATTTCTGCAGTACAATTGATGTTGTCTGCCATGGATGTAAAACTTTGGATGCACCCCTCCCCCAATGCCTTATCAACACAAAGTCAAGGAAAGTATAAGCCATTTTCTTTTGTGTCTTTTAGAAACTCTGTTCCTAGTTTAGCACTTCCCTCCACTTGGACTGATATGATGATGAGCTTCTTATGTATGGCGAAGTGGTTAAAATTGGAGATGTTTAGAAGACCAGAAATGGCAGGGTGGAGGGCATTTTAGAAAGTTGTTGAATTGGAAACAGCTGCAAAGCTAGAGAGAGCAAAGCCACAGAGTGAGTTAAAAAAAAAGGGACAAGTATTTAAAATACAGGCATTGCTTAACCAAAAGCCAATATAAATCAATGAACAAGTGGATGATCAGTGAATGAGGCAATGGAGAGTGGATTGTAGAACTCAGGCCAGGTCAAGTCTAGAGATAACAAAAGCATGGAAGAACAAATCTTTGAAGCAAAAGCAATACGCTGGTCACAAACCCATACATGTAGAGGAAAGAGGGGAGGGGAATAGAGAATTAACACTCATTTCTACTGTGAAAGGGGCCAATGGGGTGATATTATAAAGGTACAGATGTAGGGTCTTATTAATGTCACAAATAAGATTTGTCTGTTGTCTGTCTGAAATAAAGATTGTTTTGCAACGTGATACATTTAAAGACATGTTCAAAAGTACATGCGATCCCTGGCACCCCTCACTGAAGGAAGAAAAAATAACACCTCTGTTGCAAAGAATTAGTGATCAGCAGGCTGCTTTTGCTATTGGACATCTTGGTCCTCATCTATGGTCTAAGTTAACAGAAGTGAAACCACTCCAGTGTGATAGATCAAACTACCAAAGTGCAAACTCAGAACAGCAGACAGTCATCTCCAAGCAAAAATACCATTTTTTTCCCTCTAACAGGTAGAGGGCAGCTGTGAGATTTAAACATTCAGCAACATGTTTCCCAAAGATTGACTGAATTTCTCAAATAATGTTATTCTCAGCTCATTTTAGCTGGTGGGCTATTGAGAGCCTGTGATTAAACTTTAAGCTGAAAACTTAATAGTGCTCTGTGAGCACTTAGCATTCAGTAGCCAGTAATATACATCTATCTCTCAAGATGCTTATTAATTCACAGCCCACAATGCTGGAGTCATGGCCAGAAGTCAGTGGATTGAATCCAGTTTGGCAGAACACTGTCAATTTTCTTCTACCACCCCTCAACCATCCCAGCAATTTCTGTACTATTTAACATTCATCCCTATAACCTTCCAGAACCCGTTATTAATTAAGGGAAAATATAGTTAAAATATATTAGAACACATAAGTATTGAAAAAAACATCAACTTCCCTCAGATGCAAATGACTCACCTTTGTTGATGTTCCTTGGCGGAAGAGGAGGAGCAATCGTTACAGGAGCAGGAGGGCTGGAGCTCAGTACAGTTCCATATGTCTCATTATTTAGTATACTTGGAATGAATGGTCGCTGCTTGTCTTTTATGGTCGAATCTCTTGACAGCACTGCATGAGATGCTGGAGGCTGAAGCTGGTTTACTCCTGACTGATATGATAATTGATAGAAACTGATGGGTCTATTGGGACTGGATTGCTGAAAAGGATGGGTTTTGTTAGAGCTTCATTAGGGTTGAAAAATTCTCATTCAACACTTTCCTCCATTTGCAGTCCCGCACAACATTTTATATTTATCTGCGGTACTACCTTATATGATTAGCATAAAATATTAAAATCAGAATTTTAGCAGTACAAATATGGTCCTTTTGAATCAGATAATTTAAGTTAAGACTTGGAAGATTTCAAAAGCTTTGATATGCCCAACATTCAGGATTACAATTGAAGTCTACATAGAAAAGCAATGAAACTGTTGAAGCGGCAATAATCCTGGATGGTGCCAGGGCAACTACCTGGAAAAAGCATTATATTGCTTTAATTTATAAACATTTACAAATACAGCAGATAAAACAAAGAGATAAAAATATTAAAGGAATATGTCTCTGACTGTCACATCTCTACCTTGTCTTCAATATCATCATCACTTTCATCCAAATCTTCATGATGCAACCTCCATTCATATTCTACATGCACATGTGCATTGAATTTTCCTGATAATGATTGTATAAGCTGAAAATCAAAATCATGATTTTTGAAGTTGCATAAATATAAGTGATATATTGGAATAATTACAATAAGAATAAAGTAAATACAGAACGTACCACTTCTTCACACTGAGCATGTTTTAAGCGTTTAGCTATATCAAGTGGTGTTTCCCCTGCTTCATTGGCTAAAATGAAACAACAAAATCCATTCAAAATACTCTGTTTCAATTGAACAAATCTGTCATACTAAGATTTAAAGTGTCTTAGCTGTAGGTTTCAAGACCTTCACCAGATATAAAAACATTGGATTTCAGATGTGCAAAAGCTACATGTTAACAAAGAAAGAGTGGCAAAATCATGCACACTAAGGGTGTGTTAAAGTATTATTTCAGAAACAGCGTTTATTTCTTCCGATCAGGGTTTGAAAACAAATGTCCTCTGGCAAGAATTCACTTTACCTTCACAATGGGTTTCTCTTGTATACTAGTTTGGGTAAATTTACAGAAACCACAGGAGAGCTGCATAAACATAATCTCTCTTTATAGTTTCAAATACTGTTATTGAAAAATGTTCAGTTTATACCATTAGTTTGCAGGGTAGTCTATTCTCTGTTTAATTTTCTCATATGCAAATCCAATACATTAAATAGTACATGATTTGGAACTCTTACTGAGAAAGAATGCAGGAGAAAGCATTTAGATTCTGCCGCAGAAGTTATTCTTGAATGAAGTCTTTTAAAATGTTTGTCACTAAATTATAGCAATCCACATAAACAAGATCAAAGTCATTTAGGCCATCACTTCTGTGGTAATATAAGAAAAGTCACAGGTGTTCATGCATGAAATGTTGCAATAGAAGTAAAATGCAGTGCCATATCACTTTTATTGTAACATTTCATATTTTTCCTTCTCAACTACTTACAATTTAAATGATTCAACAAGCTTTCAAAAGAATTGAGCATTCTAAACTTCATTAGACAGTCGAGAAAAAATTCCAATGACCCTCCACCCACTTATACTCTTATTTTTCCTGTATGTACTTTGTTACCAAGTAACAGAAACAATCTTCCTCAGATCACTGCCCATACCCGTCCATAAATTAAGATCTATATGAAGTGCCTTATTATTTTGCATAGTCCAATTCACCATAAGCAACCTTTAATTCAGGATTGATTTCATTCTAACCTTAACTGCTCAAGGAATTAAACTGTACTGTTTTAATGAAAATTTACAGGTGTAAATTTAGCTATAATGAGAAAGACTTAAACAGCTCACACACAAAAACATTATCGGAGGTCATTAACAATTCCTATATAATACTACATATGGCCAGAATGAGCCCAACTTGACATAGTCAATGAGAAGTATTTCAAATTCTATTTTGTTCACTTGATCTTCATGAGCCTCGTCTTCCTTTGCCAACTCTGTCAAAGGTCAGAGTTGGGAAAGGAAAACAAGGCACAAAATGTTTATGAACCTTATCTTATTTTGTTACCTCTTTTGGGAAACTGAATGATCTGACACACATTTGTTATTTCTACTGTTCGTGTACAAGGATATTAAACAATGCTTAGTTATAGAAGGGACAGTCAAGCATTAAAAGGAATATGATTTTAAAGGAACATACCTATTTCAATGGAAGCTTTGCCCCTCAAAAGCAACTTAAGACACTCCACATTATCATTTAGACAGCAATAGTGTAATGCTGTACTGCCTTTGTTAGTTTGTTTATCAAGATTCCCACTGTTGGATCAAATATGAAAAATTCAAATACAGGGTTACATTTTAAAATGATATATTGAAGCACTTCATAATCAAATACAGTATTTTAAATTGTTATAAATTTACATTTATGACAATTTCCTTAATGTCATTAAATGTTTGTAATGCAAACATTTAAGGTAATATCAAAAACAATACAACTTTACATGACTGGGCTAAATGGTCTGAATAATTATATAGGGTATAAACTATAAACTAAAATCTCTTTGAGTTGAGGACACATTCTCATGCAAAGTGGGTATTTTTTTTGAGATTCTCATAATTATTTCATATTGGTTTTCCAAACGTACAAGACATTGGTTAAGACAAAGATTATTGTTATTGTCATCTACCTAGATAACCTAGCTGTGTGAGGCTGAAAGAGCAGATATACAAATTGAAGTCAAAAGAGAATGCTGATGCTGGAATCTGGAGCAACAAATAAGATGCTGAAGGTATTGAAATTCACTTAGTTCAAGTCCAACACCTCTCTCCCCATTCTTAATTTGCGTTAGTTTCAGACTACTACAAATCCTCAAACTCCCATGCTAACAACAACACACACAGAATGCTGGTGGAATACAGAAGGCCAGACAGCATCTATAGGGAGAAGTGCTGTCGACGTTTCCGGCCGAGACCCTTCGTCAGGACTAACCGAAAGGAAAGAAAGTAAGAGATTTGAAAGTAGTGGGGGGAGGGGGAAATGCAAAATGATGGGAGAAGACCGGAGGGGGTGGGGTGAAGCTAAGAGCTGGAAAGGTGATTGGCTAAAATGATACAGAGCTGGAGAAGGGAAAGGATCATGGGATGAGAGGCCTCAGGAGGAATAAAGGTGGGGAGGGGAACACCAGAGGGAGATGGAGAACAGGCAAACAACTAAATATGTCAGGGATGGGGTAAGAAGGGGAGGAGGGGCATTAATGGAAGTTAGAGAAGTCAATGTTCATGCCATCAGGTTGGAGGCTACCCAGCCGGTATATAAGGTGTTGTTCCTCCAACATGAGTTTGGATTCATTTTGACAGTAGAGGAGGCCATGGATAGACATATCAGAATGGGAATGAGGCGTGGAATTAAAATGTGTGGCCTCTGGGAGATCCTGCTTTCTCTGGCTGACAGAGCTTTGGTGTTCAGCGAAATGGTCTCCCAGTCTGCGTCGGATCTCACCAATATATAAAAGGCCACACCAGGAGCACCGAACGCAGTATACCACACCAGCCGACCACCAGTGTCACCTCACCTGGAAGGACTGTCTGGGGCCGTGAATGGTGGTGAGGGAGGAAGTGTAAGGACAGGTGTAGCACTTGTTCCGTTTACAAGGATAAGTGCCAGGAGGGAGATCGGTGGGAAGGGATGGGGGGGGGAACGAGTGGACAAGGGAGTCGCGTAGGGAGCGATCCCTGCGGAAAGTGGACAGAGAGGGGGAGGGAAAGATGTGCTAGGTAGTGGGATCCCGTTGGAGGTGGCGGAAGTTACGGAGAATTATACGTTGGACTTGAAGGCTGGTGGGGTGGTAGGTGAGCACAAGGGGAACCCTATCATGAGTGGGGTGGCAGGCGCATTTCCTGCACATCTGCCCTCACCCCATCCGCCCGCCATTTCTCTAACTTCCGTTAATGCCTCTCCTCCCCTTCTTACCCCAACCCTGACATATTTAGTTGTTTGCCTGTTCTCCATCTCCCTCTGGTGTTCCCCCCCCTTTCTTTCTCCCGAGGCCTCTCATCCCATGATCCTTTCCCTGCTTCAGCTCTGTATCACTTTTGCCAATCACCTTTCCAGCTCTTAGCTTCATCCCACCCCTTTCGGTCTTCTCCTATCATTTCGCACTTCCCCCTCCCCCACTACTTTCAAATCTCTTACTAACTTTCCTTTCGGTTAGTCCTGACGAAGGGTCTCGGCCCGAAACATCGACAGCACTTCTCCCTATAGATGCTGCCTGGCCTGCTGTGTTCCACCAGCATTTTGTGTGTGTTGTTGTTTGAATTTCCAGCATCTGCAGATTTCCTCGTGTTAACTCCCATGCTAAACTACATCTCCTCCCACTCCGTCTTTTGTAAGGACACAGTTCTTTTTTCTCACTTTCTATCTCTACTGCATCCTTTTCAAGACGAGGCTTTGAACTCCACAACATTCATCCAGGGCAAGGCTAAGTGCAAAACTAAAGGAACAGCAGCTCGGAGCTTACCTGGGTAGTTTACAACCCCACAACATGAACACTTAATTCTCCAGTTTCAGGTCAACTGAACTCCCTTTATCTTTTCTCTCCCCTCCTGATCTACCCAATTCCTTCACACACACTCCAGTCACCCTGTTTCTTTCCCCACTATCTGCTCATCACCTTTACACTCATCCATTGGTTTTCAGCCTCACTGTTCCCATCCACTTTCTCTATCTCCCTTACTTGATTCTCTGCTCCATGTTCCTCTTTCAGATTCCATTGCCTGCAGCCTTTTGTCACCTCCCCCTAACATCTCCCAGCCTTTTTCATAATTTCCCTTATTCTCCCCTCCCCCATCTGCCCAACACCCTTCCTCAGCTGGATTCACTCATCATTTGCCAACTCTTGCTCCACCCCTTCTCATCAATATTTGAATATGAGCCACCTCTCTATCTTTCAGTCCAGATAAAGGGTCTCAACCTGAAGTGTCAACTATTTCTCTCCATAAATGCTACCTGACCCACCGAGTTCCTCCAGTATCGTTTGTGGATGTCCACCAAAGTGTAAGATTCCTGCAGAGTGCAAATCTACTGTTTATGTAATCAATTACTCATGAAATCCCCTTTACTAATTTAAAAAGGAGCTGGTTTTGTTTAAATATGGTAAAATGTTTACCTGTTTTGTACTAGAAAGTCAACTACATGAAGTGATGTTCTGTCCACTAATCTTACCGCAAGATGTAGTGCAGTTTCTCCTTGTTCCTGGCAGATTATATGGAAAAGAAAACAACGAGAAAATGGTTTTAAATATACATTTCAAAGCTATTGAGTTCTGGAGAAGTAACAGAACTCCACCGCTTTTACAACAAAGGTGATGGCAATTCAGCCCAGAGTTTATGATTGTTCTTTCACTGCAGCCTTGCAAATCATTTTCCCTTAAGTACATATCCAATTCACTTTTTAAAGATCTCTTCACTCTGTTTCTACTGTCCTTACAGGCAGCAGATACCAGCTTATAACCACAACTGGCATTAAAAAATCTCTTCTTATATCTTCTCTGTATCTCTTGCCCATCAATTTAATTTATGTTCCCTGATTATCACAATAATAGTGTTCACACTGTGTCTTGCTACTACTCCATCAAAATGTTTTACAACTAGAATTGACTAAAATACTGCAGTTACGATCCAATATATGTTCTATAAACATGCAAAAACACTATCTGCTCTTGCGCTCTAAGTCTTTACTTATGAAACCCTGAAGCCCACTGTATTTATAGTCATAGAGTAATATAGCACAGATACAAGCCTAATGGATCCATGCTGCCAACATATATCCTGCTAGTTCCTGTTGCTTGTGCTCAGCACATAACTCTCCAAGTCCTTCCCATCCATGTATCTGCTCAAATGCCTCTTAAATGTTGCAATTTGTACCCACCTCAATCACTTCCTCTGGCAGCACTGTGTAAAGTTATTTCTCAAATCCTTCTTAAATTTCTCCACCCTTATCCTGTATCTGAATCCTTTAGTTTTGGACTACCCAACCTTAAGTTCAAGACTATAATTCAGATTCACTTATCACATGTACATCAAAGCATACAGTAAAAAACACGTCACTTGCAATAACAACCAACACACCCAAGGATGTGCTGGGGGCAGCCTGCATGCCCACAATGTTCTGCAGAACAACACAAGCGGTGGCAACAACAACAAAACAAGGCATCAACAGCAGAACAACCCATCCTCATGTTTGCATCCAACCACTAGCTCACCCACACAGACAAACTTCCAATCCCAGGCAGGTCACCTCCAGTCTTTCTCCCTGGATTCTCAGACTCAAATAGAGCCTCGGACTTTACCCCAGGACTTGGTAATCATGCGTTTGACCTTCGGGCCTCAGCTTCCAGACTCACACAGACTACTGACTCAAGTGACACGTGCTCATGACTCCTTCAGGTCTCTGCCTTCAGACATCAATCTTCAGGATTTTACCTCAGTACTCATCGTGCTCTAGACTTTGACTTTCAACATTACCCTTTGGACTTTACCGGATTTGACCTTCAGACCTCAATTTCCACTCACTTGGACTCAAAACCCAGTGACCTTGCAATTCCCACCATACGGTCCTCTGACCAGGACTGGTCTCCGACCTGAGGGACACTGGATTCCTCAGAGCTTGTCTACATGACTTCCAGGATTGATGACATTTGGCCATGGAATGCTCAAACTCCTGTCCAAACTCTTCATTTACTACCTGTTCTCTAACTCCCCCTCATCCCTTTTCATAAACCACAACTTGTCTCATAACTCCCCACTACTTCCCCAAAATCATTGCTATGAACCTAAAAAAAAGACTAAGCCCAAGCCATGACTTCAACGGACATCACAGCTCTTTTATGAGATTATATTTCATCTCTAGAGAATTAAGATCAAGCATAACCAATCTCTACCTATAACTTGGGCCCTCTGGTCTAGGCTGCATCCTTGTAAACCCCTTCTGCACCCTCTCCTGCTTGACAATATTTTTCCAATATCAGGGTGACCAAACCTATACACAATACTCCATGTGGCCGCACCAATGACTTATAAAGCTGCAACATAAAGTCCTTACTCCTAAACTCTATGCTCTGTTGAAGGTAACATGCTAGACACTACCTTCACCACCTGGTCTGCTTGCATGACCACTTTCAGCGAACTGTTCACTTGTACACCAAGATTTTTCTGTTCCACATCACTCACTAGTGCCCTGCCATTCAAACCAGAGTATGAAGTGAATGTCCAAATTGTATCGCCTCACACATATCTAGATTATCTATGAGATGGATTATCTAAGTAACCCATTTGCCATTGCCCATCACTCTAACTCCTTAAGATCTCTTTGTAATTCACCGAAACCTGCTTCACTATCAACAAGAACTCCTAATTTGGCATCATCAACAAACTTGCAAATTGTCACATGCACATTCACACCCAAATAATTTACAAAAATAACAAATAACACTTCACTAGTCCTGATGAAGGGTCTTGGCCCGAAACGTTGACTGCTCATTTCAACGGATGCTGCCCAACCTGCTGAGTTCATCCAGCTTGTTTGTACGTGTTGATTTGACCACAGCATCTGCGGTGTACTTTGTGTTTACCTCACTAGTCACATGCCTCCAGTTGTAGAATCAACCTTCAACTATCACTCTTTGCTTTCCATCCTCAAGTCCCTTTTTGAATCTACCTTGCAATCTTTCCCTGAATCCCATGAGACCTAACCTTCCAAATCAGCCTGCCATGTGAGACCTTGTCAAGGATATTATTAAAGTCCATATGAAGATCTACTGCCCTACCTTCATCTATCCCTTTTGTTACCTCATCAAAAAAAAGCCAAAAAATTGCCAGACATGGCCTCCCACCAAACAGAACTATGCTGACTATTCCTGATCCAAATAACGGTAGATATTGTCCCTCAGCATTCCCTCCAGTAGTTTTACTACAATTGGTTATATTTAGTGGCCTATTTTTGCCTGGTCTGTCCTCACTACCTTTCTTGAACAATGGGAAAACATTAGCCACTTTTCAGTCTTCTGGATCTTCAACAGTGGCTAATGATAAAACAAATACCTCTACAAGGGCCTCCGTGGTTTCTTGCCTGGCCTCCTATAAGGTTCAGGAATGCACTTGGTCATGTCTTGGGGATTTGCTTCAAGGCTGCAAATATCTCTGCTCTTGTAACATGCATATGATCAAAAACCTTACTACTTATTACCTTCAATGGCATTCATGACATTCTCCTTAGTAAACACCAAGAACTATACATTATAAAAACTTGACCATAGCCTGTGACACAACACAAATATGTCAATTATGGAAAACCCTGAACATCCTCTACATAGCACCATCCAGAGACAGAGAAGCAGTTTCAGCGACAGGTTGCTATCGATGCAATGCTCCTCAGACAGGATGAAGAGATCAATACTCCCCAATGCCATTCGGCTTTACAATTCAACCGCCAGGAGTAAGATATGTTAAAGTGCCGGGGTTAGGACTCAATGTATTTAAGTAAACTACTTAAGAACTTTTTAAAAGCTATTATTAATGCTTTTTGAGAGGGTGATTTTAGATGCATATCATATTTTTACTGAGTTAAGTATTGTATGTAATTAGTTTTGCTACAATAAGTGTATGGGACATTGGAAAAAATGTTGAATTTCCCCATGGGGATGAATAAAGTATCTATCTATCTATTTATCTATCTAACACACAGGCAGCCCTGATGGTTCTTAACAGGACCTTAACTCTCCCTAGTCACTCTTCTATCATTAATATAACTAAAGAATCTCTTGGGGTTATCTTTAACTCTGCCTGCCAAATCCATTTCATACCCCGATTCCCTCTTAAGCCTTAAATAGCCTTAAACTTTTTACAAATGAGAAAATCTACAGATCTGGAAATCCAAAGCAACACATGCAAAATGCTAGAAGAGCTCAGCAGGCCAGGCTGAGTGAACAGTCGACATTTCGGGCAGAGACCTTTTCATTAGGGTCTTTTCCATAGATGCTGCCTGGCTTGCTCATTTCCTCCAGCATTTTTTGTGTGTTGCTTTAAACTTTTTACATTCGGTGTGAGATTCATTGTACCCAGCTGCCTAAAAGCGATGTATGCTTCCTTCTTTTTAACTGATCAGAGCCTTAACTCTCTGATCAGCCAAGGTTCAATAAACTAGTAATGTCTACCTTTTATCTTAACAGAAACTTGTTGCCCCTGGACTTCTGATAGGATCATTTTAAAAGCCTCTCACTTGCCTACTCTCCCTTTGTATTTAAATGGGAGCACCTGATCAAACTCAGGTTATTAGTCTCTTTAACTTGTCTCTTCACGATCAGATATTTATTCGATTCCCTCTATTTTTACATATCCTTTCAAGCCCAGATATTGAGTCCATACACTCTTCTCTTTTTTCTAATTTCCTAACCCATTCTAATTTCTTATCCTTCTGCCACTAATCATACTACTTCATGGACCTCAGTTCTGCTGGCTAATATTTTTTGGAGGATACCTTTGAAAATCCACATACGAAATCTTAGGATTCCCTTTACCTTTAGTTTGTAATAAATTATTACACATTTTTCTTTGAACCATTTCAAATTGTGTATTTACAGGAGCATATTCTTTTACTGAAGATGATTGATATAATGTTTTGTTCCATAAATAAATCTTACATGTCCATTTGCCAAAGGTATTGGGTCAGTAAGATCGACACCATCAGCATACACCTGAATTAATGCAAAAATGTCTCTTGCTTTAATTGCATCACAGAGATAGCTAAGTTTGGCAGCATTGTCAGTGGACCTTTTCCTTGCGTACTTCCGTTCTATATATTTAGCCGTAATGTAGTCTTTTCGGGCAACCCTGTGGGAAAAATAATTTTTTTAATAAATAACCCTTACTTAATATTAATGACAAGAGATATAAAACTATTTATTCAACACTGGACAATGTCTTCAATAAAAATCACTTGGACTTCTAACTTATGCAAAAGTCAATATTTAAATACTCATTGTGGCAGAGTTCCTTTGCTAAATAAAGTTAGAGCATGTGGAATGGGATATAGTTAACTATCATAGATTGAGTGTTGGTTAACAGACAGAAAAATAATAGGAATAAATAGGTTTTCATAATAAATGAAAATATAAAAAGCAGATGTTGGATTCTGAAACAGAAAAAAAGAAAATGCTAAAAAACCTCAGGCAGGAGGCAGAAAGAAAAAGAATGTTTCAATTGAAAGACCATTTCTCTGAAGAGAGAAGACAATGGAGGATTTTTAACCCAAAACATTAATTGTTTTTGTTTCTACAGATACCACCCAACTGGCTGAGTATTTCTTGCATTTTCACAGTTTTTGCTTTAGGTCCTTTTTAAGGATGGTGGTGTGTGAGTGGTTGGGTACTACAGAGACCAGTAGTTGGGCTTGACTGTTCTCAGTCTTTATCAGTGATTTGGGTGAGTGCATTAAAAGTAATATTTCTGTATTTTCTGATGAAACTGTGAATGTCAACAGTGATGAGGATGCAAAGCATTCAAGGGATCCAGAAAAATGGAATGAGTGCACAATAACACGGCACATAAGAATAAAATGATGAAAAATTATCCACCAATCATAAAAACAGAAACATTTTTTTTAAAGGTGAAAGATTGCGTGCAAAAACAGCTAAAGCTCAAAGGGCCATGCATTCTTAGAAAAAGACACATCTCAATTTCTGCATGGGAATTAAAAACAAACATTTTAAAATGACACTCAAATAGTTACAGTATTTTAAACACCATACTTACTACCTTAGGGTTAGTCAATTTAAAAGTAATCATATATGATTCATGCTCTTCAAAAATAAAATTCACTTAGAAAAAGAATGAAGGGAAAGTCCTTCTGATTTCCCAGATTCATATGTGCTGTGCTTCTTTCCACTGAATAGGAAACAAAAATGTGTACTTACATATCACTATTTGGATTAGGTTTGACAGTTCCATCTGATGACAGACCAGCTTCCATAATCTCATTAAATGCTGCATTCCCAATGTTCTTAGCTAGCTGTAAAAACAACAATTTTCAATTAGACCTAACATACATACACACGCATATATACTGCCAAGAGGGCATCAAAAAATTATTTTATAAATTACTGAATAATTCAAAGCTCAGATGCAGTCATAGAATTGTAAGGATGAACAGAGTAACAACCTTTTAGCTTGCTGAGTCTCCACTAACCATCAAGCATACATTTTTATTCTAATCCTTCCTTAAACCCTTTCAATCTCCCATATTCCAATCAATTACCGTAGATTTCGCACTACAGAGCGCACCTGATTAAAAGCCGCTGGCTCTAATTTTAGAAAGAAAATCAATTTTGTACTTGTACAAGCCGCACCGGATTTTAGGCCGCAGGTGTCCCACGTTGTAATATGAGATATTTACACAGAAAGATATTACACGTGAGGATTTTTTAACTTTTAATTAAATCCATATGGTAACATAAACAAATACATATTGCAAATGCTTTTTTTCGAACCGTGCCTGTAACACGGCTACTTTTAAATATACATACGTATCGGTAACACACAAATTACGTTGCGTATACATTCCAATATCTCCTAACGACTGGTAAAAAAATATATACTGCAGCCTACCAGGAAAAGTTATTGATCGCCTTTAACTTAAAAGCAGCGTTCTCGCTCGGGTCTAATGCCCCCACCTTCCCGTTTATCGCAAACCGGTATTTCCCACAAAACGCGGTGAAACCGGATGTGACGTCATAGTATCCCGGGATGTAGTACTTCTAAATTTAACTAGAAAATACTAACAAATGAATTACTAAGCGAAAATATTATAAACTAAATAACTGCCATAAAGGCAGCACAATGCTTTTCTTCGAGTGTTTTCCATGTTGATGAGGGTGAGTACAAATGACTGATTTACAATAATTTAATTGTGAAAGTGCGCTTGATTTATTGTACAATTTCATTGGACCTCTGTGAACTACTCATCAATTTTATTGGTCTACTGTTACGAGGCAAGATGTTTTTGGCGGCATGAAAAAAAATCATGCATTAGCCGCACCGTAGTAAAGGCCGCAGTGTTCAAAGCTGTTCAAAATGTGGGGAAAAAGTAGCGGCTTATAATCCGACATCTACGGTACAACCTTCTCCACCCCAAATTCTACTACTCAGCTATGCAATGAGGTCAATTTATAGTTACCAATTAATACATAAACTTGCATGTTTCTCAGATGTGGAAGAAAACCAGAGTATCCAGAGGGAACCCACATGGTCAAAATAAGAACTTGTAAACTTCACACACACAACAGAGGTCATGACGTAATGTGGTTGGTGGAGCTGTGAAGTAGCAGCTCCACTGGCCGAGCCACAGTGCCCCTTGCCAGCAAAACCTATCAGCGAAAAGGAGATTTTAAAACCCTGGATATGTTCTTAAAAAATTAAGGAGATAGTTACCATAATTTTGGATTACCTTCCCACTTGCACCAAGATTTGATCTTTCGATAACCAATCACTTCAAGACACCATCTAAATCACCAAGAATTTTCAAGGGGTGCTTTCTGAGCTTTGACATGAAGCATTGAAAATTTGTCCTGTCAACTCAATCTCAACAGTTTCTGCTTAACTAATCACTACAATTATACAAGGCTTGTACCTTCACTAAAATAGATGGGATCAGGATTATGGTGGCATTTCAGATGTAAAAAAAACATTCCCGATCGTCCCGAACCCACCTGTCTTCGGATACTAAAATTCCTATCATTTTTAGAGTTATTGCTTTAGAACAATTTTTCCTCCACTACAGAATTTATTGTGTTTTTAAAAAAGCCAAAATTCTCATTGTTATGGCCAAATCTGAACAGCTTCAGACTACTAAATTGTTTTTGCTGTACTGAATTTAATTCAAGTACTTTACGGTTTCTATGATTTCAGCCTACCCACTTTCAGAATTTTATTATAACTATTTATACAATGTAACCAACATGCAAGGAGTGCGGGGCAACTTTTATTAACTATTCCTCTTCATTATTGTAGAAATTTCATGACAAACTGAAAAGGAATTTTCAATTAAAAGGGACTTACCAAGAGTTCTGATGTCCCTAATACATCTAACGTAAGGGATTGTATTCTGGAATGATGAACTCCCAGTTCCCTGTGAATTCCAGAGCACTCAATGCATGTTAAAATTCCCAAATTAGTAGATAGCCACGTCGGATCTGTAAAATAAAATTTAACAATTGAGCTCAAAATTATTGTCATCAAGATTTTCAGCAACCCCAAGCAATAAGCTTGTAATATTTAACAAACCTGGAGTCCCTTTCAATATTGATTCAAAAATATGAGAAACTTCGAACCAGTAGATAGAAGGCATTTCTGAAGATAAGAAATTGGAGGTAAATACTATCATCTGGGTGTTATTTGTTAGACAGACATTAGAGATTGTTATGTACCTTTCAGATTCCCTCTTGTCTGACCAACATTATCCTCCTGAGTTAAATCAAATTATTGTCCTTTGCACTTTACAGCTTGATTTGAAGCTAAACCATTGATACCACAACAAGCTTAAAACTGTTTGCTACCAGACCCCAGAACAAGCACTTTGTTGGTGCTGAAATAAGCATCCTTTTCCTGAAAAAAATAAGTCAAGGGTTAGTCTTAAAGGTGTCCTTTAAAAAGATGGGGGAAAACAATTAGAAACCATAGTCAGAGTTGCACACATTGAAACAGGCCCTTTGGCCACAGCATCTATGCCAACTATTATTCCTATTGATACTGATCTCACGTAGCTACATTAATTCTGTATCCTCTTTGTTCATTCAAATACCTATCCTGATACCTCTTAAATATCGTAACTGTTCCTACCTCCACCACCTCAACAGTTTATTCTAGAAACCAACTATTCATGAAAAATTTCCTCATTGATCCCCTTTGAATGTCCTTCCTCTCACCTTAACCTATGTGTTCTAGTCCTCTATGTCCTTTAGACACCTTCATCATGAGAAAGAAACTCTGGTTATCAACCCTATCTATGCCTGTCAGAGATTATCAATAGTTCAAGTGCCATCTATGAATTTTCTGATGACACCATTGTTGTCAGCAGAATCTCAGATGACAAAGAAGAGGCATACATGAGTGAAATAGATCGACTGGTTAAGTGGTGTCACAATGAACCCCACACTCAACATCAGCAAGACCAAGAAATTGATTGTACACTTCAAGAAGGGGAAGTCAGGAGAGCACATACATGTTCTCATTGACAGGTTAGTGGTGGAAAGGTGAGCAGCTTCATGCTCCTGGGCTTATAAAAATGGCAGTATTATGAGAGTCATGAGGTATTTCAATACGCAAGTAGACTGTGGAAAATCTGGTTGATCCTGGATTCGAAGAGAGGCAATTTGTAGAATGCTTACAAGATAGCTTTTTAGAGCATTTTGTGGCTGAGCCCAATGGGGGATCAGCTATTCTGGATTGGGTGTTGTGTAATAAGACCATAAGAGCAGAATTAGGCCATTTAGTTAATGAGCCTGCTATGCCATTTCATCATGGCGGATCCAGTTCCCTCTCAGCCCCAATCTCTTGCCTTCATTCCCTGACTAATCAAGAATCTACAACCAAGTACTTGGCCTCCACAAGTTTGCAACAAATTTCACAGATTCACCACTCTCCAGCTAAAGAAATTCCTCCTCAAATCCATTCCAAATGGACATCCCTCTATTCTGAGGCAGTGTCCTCTAGTTGTGAACTCCCCCACGATAGGAAACATCCTCTCCACATCCATTGAATCAAGGCCTTTCAACATTCAATAGGTTTCCGTAAGATTCCCTAGCAAAGATGTGGACTGCAAATTAGAATGGGAGACAGAAAATTGTGAAAAAGAGGCAATGTTACAATAGTCATGGTGGATTTCAATATGCAGGTACATTAAAAAATTCAGGTTGGTTCTGGATCCCAAAAGGGGGAATTTGTCAAATGCTAACATAGATAACCTACAGCACAATACAGGCCCCTCGGCCCACTAAGCTGTGCCAAACATGTCCTTATCTTAGAACTACCTCAGCTTACCCATAGCCCTCTATTTTTCTAAGCTCTATGTATCCATCCAGGAGTCTCTTAAAAGACCCTATTGTTTCTGCCTCCACTGCCGTTGCCAGAAGCCCATTCCACGCACTCACCACTCTGCGTAAAAAAACTTACCCCTGACATCTCCTCTGTACCTACTTCCAAGCACCTTAAAACTATGTCCTCTTGTGCTAGCCAATTCAGCCCTGGGGAAAAGCCTCTGACTATCCACATGATCAATGCCTCTCATTATCTTATACACCTCTATCAGGTCTCCTCCCATCCTCCTTCGCTCCAAGGAGAAAGGCTGAGTTCACTTAACCTATTCTCATAAGGCATGCTCCACAATCCAGGCAACATCCTTGTAAATCTCCTTGGCATCCTTTCTATGGTTTCCACGTCCTTTCTGTAGTGAGGTGACCAGATTTGAGCACAGTACTCCAAGTGGGGTCTGACCAGGGTCCTACATAGCTGTAACATTACCTCTCGGCTCTTAAACTCAATCCAACAATTGATGAAGGCCAATGCTCCGTGTGCCTTCTTAACCACAGAGGTGGCTTTTTAGAGTAGTTTGTGATTGAGCCCACTAGGCGATTCACTATACTGCCCAACAAGAAAAGAGCTCCTGGTATTACAGGAAAGACGTTAAGATGAATAGAACATTGGGACTTCCGGTAAGATGGCGATTGTTTAGCTGCTCCGAACTTTTGTTCCGTTACTGTCGCTATCTTTGCACTAAATGTCTCCATTTTTTTAAACCTTAGTTAGGAATTTTTTCGGTATCTCTTACTTGCCTGTGAACACATCTAACTTACAATGTCTAGCAAGAGTTCTAAATCCGGGAGAAAGGAAGCTACGGCTCCCTCAGACAAGACCCTGGCTGCGCTCGGAAAGCTCCGAGACGAAATTTTAAAGGAATTTAAAACCGCTTTCACACAGTTAGAAGACAAACTGGATCGGATCAACGATAAAATGGACAAACATGCCGAAAACCTATCTCGCATCGATTCGACTTCTGAAGATTTAGAAAGCCATGTTCGATACTTGGAGACTCTCTGTTCCAGCTTAGAGGAAAAATGTAACAAACTCCTTTCCAAAATGGTGGATCTCGAAAATCGCAGCAGACACTGCAATCTTAGAATTCTTGGATTGCCAGAGGCCACCGAACAGGGATCAACCGTGAAGTTTTTCGCCAAGTTTCTCTGTGAGATATTCGGGAAAGATTTGCTTCCGAACCCGCCTGAGCTCGAACGGGCACACAGAGTCTACGTTCCCTCCGGAATTCTGGGCTCCCGCCCGCGACCAATAATCTTGTGCTTCCATCAATACCAGGTAAAACACAGTCTGATTGTAGAGGCACATCGCAGGGGTTTTTTTACTTTCCAGGATACAACCATCCGCTTTGTGGAAGATTTTGCACCCCAGACCTTAAAGATGCGCGCTGAGTTTAAAGGCGCAATGAAAATGCTTTTTGATCGTGGTTTTAAACCCTCTCTTCGTACTCCTGCCGATCTACGAATCAAGCTTAATACTGGAAAATACAAGTGGTTCAAATCAGTGAAGGAAGCTGAAGCATTTGTGGCAAGTCTTCCGACTATCCAGTCATCTTCGGAATCCGATCGGACCTCCTAAAATGGTGGATAAGTATTCCTCGTAGTAAAATTACTTTTTCTGGACTCAGACTTTACTTGAATCACTCAGACATTATTCACTGAAACTCTAAGGGCTGTTGACAATCTCTCCCTGGATTTGGTGTGTGTGTAATCTATTTTTATTCTTGTATAATTTTATCTACAGAGTTCTACAACTGACTCTAACATGTTTTGGAGGTTCGAAGTCTTTAGTGAAGGCCTCCCTGTTTGTTGGTTCATAGTTTAATTGCTGATTTATTTTTTCCTTTTTTAAAATATTTATTTATTTATTTTTTCTTTTCTTCACCCCTTTTTCTAATCTCTGAATTTTTTTCTCTCCTCTCTGTAAATGGTTGATAAATACTCGTCTTGAATTTATAATTTTCCCCTTCCTCTCCTTTTTTTTTAAATTTTTTCCCCTTTCTCTTACTTTATTCTTCTATAATTTTTCGCGGGTAGGTTAGTTTTGGTTTTCTTCCGATTTTCTCTGTATTAAGTTTTATATTTCTGCAAAAGGTGTTCTAATCTGTAGTTATGTTTTCTAGTGCATAAACTAGTTACTATTTGCTATAGTATTTATACGGAACTGCTGTTAATGACACAGATCTGGAAGTTGTATTTGGGTTAATTTTTTTGGTAGAGCTAGCTACTTGTTTTGGTAGCCGTCTAGTTTTGGGTTGTGTGGATGGGGTGGGTTTTCCAGTTCCAACATCACTCACTGTATTTATTGTTTCTCTTTATTGCTCAGGACATGTATATGTTTTGATTTTACGAATCTATGTTTACATCTCTGCTCCCAGACTGCTATTGTACTGCTTGACTTTTTATATGCCTGCTGCCTTTTATGCATTAGTAATTGATAATGGCTAGTGCACTTAAATTCGTGAGCTGGAATGTAAAGGAATTGAATCACTCTGTTAAAAGGAGGAAGGTATTCTCACATATCAAACAACTCAAAGCTGACATTGCTTTCCTTCAAGAAACTCATATTCGTTGTTTTGATAACTCCCGGCTTCTGTCAAAGTGGGCGGGTCAGCATTGTCATTCATCCTTTGCCGCTAAAGCTAGGGGAGTCTCCATTCTTATTAACTCAAATATTCCTTTTGAACTCCATAATAAAATATCTGATACAAATGGCCATTTTATTATTGTTTCTGGTAAACTATATAACACTAAAGTTGCACGAGCAAACCTGTATGCCCCCAACTTTGATGATGTTAACTTTTTTGAACAGTTTTTTTCCTCACTACCAGACTTAAACTCATACTCTCTTATACTGGGTGGTGACTTCAACTGTTGGTTGGATCCTAATCTGGATCGATCGTCCTCTGTTACCAGATCACCTACTAAATCTGCCTTAGCTATCCAATCGTTTCTCTCTAATTTTGGTATCTCTGATATATGGCGTTTCCTCCATCCTACGGAGAGAGATTATTCTTTTTTCTCACATGTTCACCATACCTTCACTAGAATTGACTATTTCTTACTCGATAATCAACTTATTCCATTTGCCCACTCTTGTGACTATCAGAGTATACTGATTTCTGACCATGCCCCAATTACCCTCTCTCTGAACTTTCCTGGTCTCCCTCAGAGGAATAAACACTGGTGGTTTGATTCAACTTTATTATCGGATGATGATTTTTAAAAATTTATTAAGGATCAGATAACCTTTTATTTTAACACTAATACATCACCTGAAGTGCCATCCCAGATTGTCTGGGATGCCATGAAAGCATATCTGAGGGGTCAAATAATCTCTTACACAGCAAATCTCAACAGAAGATCCCGTGCAGATCGATTAGACCTCATTAACCAGATTAAAGATTTGGATCAAATATATGCCCAAACTAAGAACCCTGAATTATACAAGAAGCGCGTTGAACTCCAAACTAAATTTAACCTTCTGTCCACTCAACCTGTCGAACGCCAACTTCTCGAAAGCAAGAGTCGCTTTTACATTCATGGGGATAAGTCTGGTAAATCCCTAGCCAATCAGCTGAGGCGTTCCAAAGCCAAACAACATATTACAAAGATCCGGAAGGAGAACGGAGACTTTACATTGGATCATTTAGAAATTAATGACACATTTAAAAAATTTTATTCTCGGCTTTATTCCTCTGAATCTCTGAATGACAATATCTCTGTTGATCAATTTTTACAGAATCTGAATATCCCCTCACTTTCATCTGATTTCAAAGCCAAACTCAATGCGCCTATATCATCAGAAGAAATATCTTTTGCAATTTCTGCACTGTCCTCAGGGAAATCTCCTGGACCTGATGGGTTCCCTGTAGAATTTTATAAATCATTCTCTGCACTTCTTTCTCCTCAGTTACTTTCAGTATTATCTGACTCGTTTAATTACGGCAAATTGCCACCCTCTTTCAATGAGGCATCTATTATTCTTCTTTTAAAAAAGGGCAAAGACCCAACAGAGTGTTCCTCGTATAGGCCGATCTCTCTGCTCAATGTTGATGTAAAGATCTTAGCTAAAGTTTTGGCTCATAGATTAGAAACCGTTATTCCCTCCATTATCTCTGATGACCAAACAGGCTTTTTAAAAACCATCTCCCTTTTTTTAACATTCGGTGTTTACTTAATATCTTATACTCAGCTCCAACTGGGATTCCTGAATGTGTTATTTCCCTCGATGCGGAGAAAGCATTTGATCGTATAGAGTGGAACTACCTTTTTGCAGTCTTTGAAAAATTTGACCTCGGCCAAAGTTTCATCTCTTGGATCCAATTGCTGTACCTGTGTCCTACTGCTTCTTTTTTAACTAATTTTCAGAAATCCCAAGTATTTAATCTCAAACGTGGCACCCGTCAGGGATGCCCCTTAAGTCCCTTTCTCTTTGATTTGGCTATAGAACCTCTGGCGATAGCATTTCGAAACTGTCCTGAATCGACCGGGATTTGGAGACGGGGTGTTGAGCATAAAGTTTCTCTCTATGCTGATGACTTAATACTCTTTCTCTCAAATCCGTCTACATCCTTACCTCTAATGTTTTCACTTCTTGACCAGTTTAGCCAGATCTCTGGCTATAAACTCAATTTACATAAGAGTGAACGTTTCCCAATTAATAAAGAAGCACAAGAACTAACATTTCGTGATCTCCCTTTTAAAGTAGTCCATAATCAATTTACTTATCTTGGAATTACAGTCACAAGGAAGTTTAAAGATCTCTTTCGTGAAAACTTTGCCAATCTTTCATATGCTATTAAACGGAGTCTGGTACAATGGTCACCTCTATGTCTTTGGTAGGTCATATTAATGTTGTTAAAATGTATGTTCTCCCCAAATTTTTATACTTATTTCAATCTATCCCAATTTTTATTCCTAAATCTTTTTTTGATTCCTTAGACTCTATTATTTTGTCATATCTGTGGCAGAATAAGCACTCTAGAATTAATAAAATCCATCTCCAAAAATCTAAAAAAAGAGGGTGGCATGGCTTTACCTAACTTTCGTTTATATTATTGGGTAGCTAATATACATTGTGCTATCTTTTGGTCTTTCTTCCACGGCCAACCCGAGTGCCCTAACTGGGTGGCAATGGAGTTGAGCTCCACTAAAGAATTATCTATCTCTGCACTTCTTGGCTCTGCACTCCCTAGTAGTCTGCCCAGATGAATAGCTAATCCTCTTGTTAGACACACTTTGCGTATAGGGGCTCAGTTCAGGAAATGCTATGGTTTCCAGGGGTTTTCCGTTTCCAGCCCTGTCGCACATAATCACCTTTTTTTACCTACTATGTACGATTCAGCATTCCATGTTTGGTATAGGAAGGGCATTAGACATTTTGAAGATCTTTTCATTGATAATCGCTTTGCTTCTTTTCAGCAGCTCTCTGTTAAGTTCAATCTGCCTAACGCTCATTTTTTCAGATATCTCCAAATCCGACACTTTATTGCTCCTTTAATTCCCAACTTTCCTGAAATGCCTGCGAAAAATGCTATGGACCTATTTCTTTCCATTAATCCACTAGGTAAAGGTTTAATATCAATTATCCGAGATAAACTAGCAGCCTTACGATGGGCCCCTGTGGATAAAATTAAAATGGCCTGGGAGCAGGATTTAAATATCTCCTTATCCGAGGAGAGCTGGGACTCAGTTCTCAAATCGGTTAACTCAACCTCTCTTTGTGCTCGCCATTGCCTTTTACAGTTTAAGATTGTTCATAGAGCCCATATGTCTAAATCTAAACTATCTCGATTCTACCCTGGCATTAGTCTGCTCTGTGATAAATGCAAGGGGGGCATGGCCTCTCTCATCCATATGTACTGGTTCTGTCCTAGCTTGGAGAAATTCTGGAAAGATGTCTTCACTACGTTATCGTGTATTCTGAATCAGCACCTAGAACCAAACCCCTTAATTGCTCTGTTCGGTTTTTGGGGCGAGACAGATTTATGTCTGGGTCCGACCAAATGCCGAATACTATCCTTTGCCTCTCTCCTGGCTAGACGCCTGATCCTCCTTAGATGGAGAGATGTTGCCCCGCCCACTCATGCGCAATGGCTTAACGACATTATGGCCTGCTTGGACCTCGAAAAAATTCATTATTCAGTTCTTAATTCGGATCTAAAGTTCCATAAGGTCTGGGGACCTTTTATCGAGTACTTTCATAACCTTCCTCATGACTAGGGTTTTTTTTTTCTTCTTCTTTTCGGTCCCTTGCTTTCAGCTCCCTTTTTTTTCTGGTAGTAGGCATTATTATCCTCTGTTGCTAAGTGTATTCACAGTCTGGGAGTTTGACTGTCCTGACTTATACTCTCTATATTGTGTTGTGGTCAGTCTGGAGATGTTGTTTTTTTCTTGTGTTGTGGGGCTTGGGGAGGATACTAAGCTTACTTGTCTTAAATTTAGGTGCTTTTTTGTTAAATTCTCTTCCTTTGTAGCATATTGTTATTGTATGCTTAATTTTGCACTGTATTAATGTTCCTCATTGGGATTTGGGGTTTTTAATTTGTAAAATGTTTTGAAAAACTAATAAAAAAATTTTTAAAAAAAGATGAATAGAACATTGGCTGATTGGTAGGAGGCAAAGAGGTGGAATAAAGGGAGCCTTTTCTGATTGGCTGCGAGTGGCTAGTGGTATTCTACAGGAGTCAGTGTTGGGATTGCTTCTTTTAATATTGTATATCAATAATTTGGATTAAGGGATTGATGGCTTTGTGGCCCAGTTTGCTAATGATATGAAGATAGCTGGAGGGCAAGTAATGCTGTGGAAGGAGGAAGGTTGCAGAAAGACATAGAGATTAGGAGAACCAGCAAAGAAGTGGCAAATGTCAAGAAGAGAATGGTCATGCACTTTGGTAGAAGGAATAAAAGCTTAGAAGATTTTTAAATGGGGAGAAAATTCCAAAATCCATAATGTAAAGAAACTTGGGAGTTTTTGTGCAGGATTCCTTAAAAGTTAATTTGCAAGTTGAGTTGATGGTGAAGAAAGCAAGTGGAATGTTAGCACTCATTTCAAAAGGACTAGAATACAAATCAAGGATGTAATGCTGAGGCTTGAAAGGCAATGGTGAGGCCTCACTTGGAGTACCCTGAGCAGTTTTGGGCTCCTTATTTAAAAAAGGATGTGCTGACATTGGAGTGGGTTCAGAGGAGGTTCAGGAGAATAATTCCGGGAATGGAAGGCTTTTCGTATGAGGACTAATTGATGGCTCTGGGCCCTTACTTGCTGGAATTTCAAAGAATTGGGGGGGGGGGGGAGTGGAAATCTCTTTTCAAACCTTTAATGTTGAAAGGCCTAGATAAGAGTGGATGTAGAGACCATGTTTCCTATGGTGGGGGAGTCTTGAAACAGAGGACACAGACTCAGAATAGAGGGACGTTGAGGAGGAATTTGAGGAGAACTGAGATGAGAGGGTATTGGGTATACTTAAGTTGGAAACTTTAATTGATAGGTTCTTGATTAGAAGGTATATGAAAAGTTACCATAAGATATAGAAGCAGAATTAGGCCATTTGGTCCATTGAGTCTGCTCCACCATTTCATCATGACTGATCCATTTTCCTTACAGCCCCAATCTCCTGCCTGCTCCCCGTATCCCTTCACGCCCAGACCAATCAAGAATCTATGACTTGGCCTCCATCAAAGCCTTTCACAATTCGATAGGTTTCAATGAGGTCACCCCTCATTCTTCTTAATTCTAGTGAATACAGGTCCAGAGCCATCAGACACTTCATATGACAAGCCATTCAATCATGGAATAATTTTGATGAACCTCCTGTGAATCCTCTCCAGTTTCAGCACATCATTTTTAAGACAAGAGGCCCAAACCTGTTCACAATACTCCAAGTGAGATCTCACCAGTGTTTTATATTCTAGTTCTCTTGAAATGAATGATAATATCACATTGGCCTTCCTCACCACAGGTTGAAACTGCAAATTAATTTTTAAGGAATCCTGCACAAAGACTCCCAAGTCCTTTTGTATCTGAGTTTTTTTCCATTTTCTCTCCATTCAGAAAATAGTCAACCCTTTCATTTCTTCTACCAAAGTGTATCACCATACATTTCCCAACACTATATTCCATCTGCCACTTCTCTGCCCACTCTCTTAATCCAAGTCCTTCTGTAGCCTATTTACTTTCTCAGAACTACTTTCCCCTCCAGCTACAGTGGTGCTAGAAATTTTGTGAACCCTGTAGAATTTTCTCTATTTCTGCATAAATATGACATAAAACGTGATCAGATCTTCACGTAAATCCTAAAACTAGATGAAGAGAACCCAATTTAATAAATAACACAAAAAATTATGCGTACATTGACTCTCACAGCAGAGCTATAGAGGAAGATACAGGGATTGGAAATGAGGTGCTATCGCAACATCTTGGGCATCTCATACTTGGACCACTTCACAAACGAGCAGGTCCACAAGACCATCCAGCACCACATTGGCCCCAATGAAGACCTTCTCACAAAGGTGAAGAAAAGAAAGCTAAGATGGTATGGCCACATAACAAGATTCAGTGGCCTTACAAAGACCATTCTACAAGGAACTCTAGAGGGGAAAATAAGGAGAGGTAGACAGAGGAAAAGATGGACGGACAACATTAAAGAATGGACAGGGAAAACATTTGCAGTGACCCAGGCCCTGGCACACAACCGTGACAGATGGAACAGACTGGTGCAAAGCTTGTCATGACGGTGTCCCGACGACTCCATCAGGAGATAAGGGCGCAAGAAGAAGAAGAAGAAGAACAAAAAATTATACTTTATCATTTATTTATTGAGAAAAATGATCCAATATTACATGTATTTGTTGGAAAAAATATGTGAACTTCTAGGATAATGCCTGCTACAAAAGTTATTTGGAGTCAGGTGTTCCAATTAATGAGATAAGATTGGAGGTGTGGGCTGCCCAATTAAAAAGGCATACAAAGTCAGGTTCTTCTCAAGAAAGCCTATTCTTCTCAAGAAAGATCTATTTACGTACACCATGCGTCGATCAAAACAACTTACAGAGGACCTTCGAAGAAGAATTGCAGAGATGCATGAACCTGGAAAAGGCTACAGAAACATTTCTAAAGACCTGAGTGTTCATCAGTTCACAGTAAGAGAAATTGTCTATAAATGGAGAAACTCAGTACTATTGCTACTCTCTTCCTATAAGTGGGCATCCTGCAAAGATCACACCAAGAGCACAATGTGCAACGCTGAAGGAGGTGATAAAGAACCCAAGGGTAACAGCAACAGACCTACAAAAATCTTTAGAACTTGCTAAAGTTTCTGTTCATGTGTCCACTATTAAAAAAAACAAGAATGATGTTTATGGAAGGACACCACAGAAGAAACCACTGCTCCCCAAAACAAACATTGCAGCACATCTCAAGTTGCAAAAGACCACCTGGATGTTCTACAATGCTTCTGGGACAATGTTCTGTGGACAGATGAAACAGAAGTTGAACTTACTGGCAGAAATGCATGTTGCTATGTTTGAAGGAAAAGGGGCACTGCATATCAACATCAAACTTCATCCCAACTGTGAAGCATGGTGGAAGGAACATCATGGGTTTGAGGCTGCTTTGCTGCCTCACACAGCTTGCAATCATTGGGGGAATAATGAATTCAAAATTATATCAAGACATAATGACAAGAGATTGTCAGGGTAGCATTCCAGCACCTGAAGCTTAATATAAATTGGATAATGCAACAAGACAATGATCCAAAAGACAAGAGTATATCAACACCAACAAAAAAAGAAAATCCTTATTTTGTGATAACAAAGTCAAAGCCCTGACCAAAATCCTATAGAAATATTGTGGAAGGATCTGAAGCAAGCAATTCATGCAAGGAAACCCACCAACATCCCAGAGTTGAAGCAGGTTTGTACAAAGGAATGGCTTAAAATTCCTCCAAGCCGATGTGCAGGACTGATCAATGGTTACCTGAAATGTTTGGTTGAAGTTATTACCGTACAGGGGGCTGGGGGGGTGGTGGGTCACACCAGTTACTGAAAGCGAAGGCTCACATACTTCTTCTAACAAATACATGTAATACTGGATCATTTTTCTCAATACAGAAACAAGTATAATATTTTTTGTATTATTTATTTAATTGGGCTCTCTTTATCTAGTTTTAGGACTTAAGTGAAGATCTGATCATATCTTAGATGCAGAAAGAGAAATTTCACAGGGTTCACAAACTTTCTAGCAGTACTGTATCTATACATAGTCTGCAAGCTTTGCAACAAAACCATCAATTCCATCATCCAAATCATAGACATACAATATAAAAAGAATTGGTCCCAGCACAGACTCCAATGGAACACCACTAGTTACTGACAGCCAGTCAGAATAGGCTCTCTTTATTCTCACTTTCCCTCCTGCCAATCAGCCACTGCTTTATCCATGAATTTTTCCTGTAATACCATGGGTTATGGGGAGAAGGCAAGAAAATGGGGTTGAGAGGGAAATGGATCGGCCATGTAAAAATAGCAGAGCAAACTCGCTGAGCCAAATGGTCTAATTCTACTCCTATGTCTTATGGTCTAACATGTCAGAGGATCTACTCCCTACATACGTATGCAATTTTGAAGGTGACAAGCCAGCAGCTTTTCATCATTAGGAGTTTAAAGCATCAGCATTACCAGAGCCAAAAAGTAAACTGTCAGAGAAAATAAAATATGGGAAATGTCATGTTTCCATGCCAAATATCAAACTTTTAACATAGGTAAGTGGACCACTGCATGTCATATGATACTCAAAACTTCTGTCAGTTATCAATGTTAACATACAAGTACCAATTATAGAAAATTTCTAACATGTAGTGTTTTAATCAACACTTCAAAAGTGCAGTATAGATTTATATAAAAATAGAGTTATAATATGTAGTTAAATGAAATCATGGCAAATAATCAATGACAATCCCTTTAATCACCATTTAATTGTAAATGCAAATTACCTGGTGCTCTGCAGTCACAACACACATCATTTCCGGTCATCCGCTGCACCTCTACAATAATTGCTTTTGTTAATTCCTGGACAATGTTATTTTCTCCTGCATTATGATCCCCCTTGAAAGCATTGTTCAAAGCCTCTTCTTTACTGTTCTGCAGAACGGAAATCCAGCTACAAAATTGAAGGAAAGATACAAGAAAAGCAAATGAAAAAATGCTTGCAGAAAAACTGCTAAATCTAATGCACAAAAATGTTTGCACAAGTTTGAAGGTATTTATTTTTTTTGATACAGTTCTTAACTCTTACCCTCTGGCTGGATGGATGCACCATTTAATAATCATTCTCTGGTATTTTGGAAGTACCTTGTAATATTATTTTATTGAACAAATGCTACTTTGATGGCCGAACAAACTAATCCATAAAGGGATTTAAGGAATTGGCAATAAGTTGGAAGAACTGCACTAATATTAAGTCTACTTGCACATCGGATGAGAGTTGATGAGCCCAGTAAATTTGTGGAATTGTTAGACAATTAATGCTGACCAAGTAATCCTGATGCAAAGCTTCAAGATGCAGAAACACAAGTACAAATAAAGTGAATTTAACAAACTGCAACAAGAACTCACAATTAGCAATGAAGACTACAAAACTTCTGGAATGTGATTTTAAAGAAAATCGTCTTGTTCACCAGCACTTATTCAGTCATGTAGCCTCATGTCA
Organism: Hemitrygon akajei; assembly: GCF_048418815.1. Lineage (NCBI taxonomy): Eukaryota > Metazoa > Chordata > Chondrichthyes > Myliobatiformes > Dasyatidae > Hemitrygon > Hemitrygon akajei. The sequence continues at coordinate 119,894,362 of NC_133132.1, read as the reverse complement.
AATATAGGTAAAAAGAACTTGCTACATATTAAGTGTCTTCCTACTGCTGATGTTCAACATAAATTGTAAACCATCTGCAGTAGGAAGACACTTAATATGTAACAGAGAATGACTCATGGGGAAATCCTGCAGATTCTCAACAATTCTCCAACTGGATATGCAACTGTGCACAAAACTAACAAAAGGAGTAACCACTTCAATTTGGGGTAATGATGTATGACCTTTACCTTCAGTCATATTATTTGATACTACTACCATATTAAATGACAGATTTAGACATTTCCTAACTTAAAACCAGGCATCCAATAAAGGCAGTTTGGACAACTAAAGAAGAGCAAAATTCTATGCTAAAGAGTAATAGCTGGCAAATCTAAGACAAGATGCTCACATGGTGGAGCTATAATACAGACTTAACAAGCATACTAAAGAGCAACAACAGTGTGCTAAAGACAATACCAAGAAATCCCTCAATCTAAGGATCAAATCAAAACTTCACAACCCTGACACATGTTGGAAACTACATATCTCAGCAGATACATAGATTTTCTCGGTGATAGTGGAACCAAGCAGAAGCTGGGCTATTTGCAATAAATAATGTCTTGTTAGAAGCATTGTTTGGGTGATCCAAACACATCTTCTCCTGAAGGTCCACATTATAGATCCCAGATATAACCAATTTTATTCACATCACAAAATATCGAGGGATAGCTAAATTGTCTGGCCCTTTCAACATCTGACACGAAGCACAAAATCAACCAGATCATACCTACTCAAAATAGGACAAATCAAAACAAACCAATCACTATCCCAGTGTCTGCTCAGTCATCACTGAAACAATGAAAGGTGTCACCAACAATCATTGACACCTCAATTGATAACCACTGAACATCAGTCATTTTACTAGTGCATTATTTTCATTTAGCTGGACTACATGGTTTCAGATAGTATTACTGCCTTAGTCAAAACGTATCCACAATTCCAGAGGGGAGCAATGCTGTTTGTCTTTAACATTAAGGCAGCATCTGACCAAATGTGCAATCAAAGAATCCTAGCAAGGTTTAATCCAGTGAAAACTTCTGAGACAAAATCTATGCATTACATGAGACAATCTCTAGAGTACAATGAAGACAGCGGTGCTTGTTGAAGGGTTGTGATGAAGGGTCCTGGCCCAAAACGCTGACTGTTTACTCTTTATTTGGCCGGCTGAGTTCCTCTAGCATTTTGTGTGTGTTAGGATGCTTGTTGAAGGTTTATCATTTCAACCTAGATAAATACTGTAGGAATTTCTCAGAACAGTGATTAACCCCTAACCAATATTACTCCATCAGCGGCCATTCTTCTATCACAAGATCAAAGGTGGGAATATTCACTAATGACTGCAGGTTGGACTTTCACTGAATCTTGATAAATAACACTGATTTTGATGGTAAATGTTAACTGTTTTGATGTTAACCATCAGCATTCAGATAGAAACTAGTTAATGACTTCCATGCACATGCTGTCAAAACATGTCACTCACAAACTTGCTAAGCTAAATTTGTTAGTATACTCTTATGCTCAGGCAAAACTCAGATGATTCTTGGATCAACACACACAAAATGCTGGAGTAACTCAGCAGGCCAGGCAGCATCTATGGAAAAGAGTAAATAGTCGGTGTTTCGAGCCAAGCCCCTTAATCTGGACTGGAAAGAAAAATGAGCAGTCAGAGCAAGGTGGGGGGAGGGAAGGAAGAAATATAAGGTAGTAGGTGATAGGTGAAACTGGGAGAGGGAGGGGAAAAGTTAAGAACTGGGATGTCAATTGGTGAGATTAAGGGCTGGGGAAGGGTGAAACTGATAGGAGAGGACAGAAGGAATGGAAGAAAGGGAAGGGGGAGTGAGGTGATGGGCAGATAAGGATATAAGGTAAGGGGGGAAATGGGAATGGGGAATGGTGAAGGGGGACCATCACCCGAAGTTTGAGAAAGTGATGTTCATGCCATCAGGTTGAAGGCTCCCCACATGGAATATAAGTTGCTGCTCCTTCAACCTGAATGTGGCCTCATTGTGGCAGTAGAGAAGGCCATGGACTGACATGTCAGAATGGGAATGGGGAGCAGAACTACTGCTGCAATGAGGCCAAATTCTAGTTGGAAGAGCAACAGTTTATATTCTGTCTGGGTAGTCTCCAACTTGATGGCATGAACATCGATTTCTTGAACCTTGGGTAATGTCACCCACCTTCACCATTCTCCATTCCCATTTCCCTCACTCACCTTATCTCATCCCTCTGGTGCTTCTCCCTCTTCCCTTTGTTCCGTGACCTTCTGTCCTCTCCTATCAGATTCCCTCTTCCCCAGCCCTTAATCTCACCAATCAACTGCCCAACTCTTTACTTCACTCCTCTCCTCTCCCGGTTTCACCTATCACTTATTACCTTATATGTCTTCCCCTACCCCACCAACCTTCTTAGTCTGACTTCTCATCTTTTTTCTCTACTCCTGAAGCGTTGACTGTTTACTCTTTTCCATAGATGCTACCAGGAATTCCTCCAGCATTTTGTGTGTGTTGCTTGGATTTCCAGCATCTGCAGATTTTCTCCTGTTGACGATTCTTGAATTCTGAGTTAAGTTAGATCTAGCAGAGCAACAGAGACCCCACTAATGTCAATGAGCATTGTAAGGCTGCGGACTGATCGAGGCCTAACTATATTTGACTGATACATTGGTGGCCATCCCTTCCATCATAAAATCAGGAATTATGGATATTTGCCAGGAATGTTATGCTCCACTCAAGGCTATTGAGTTCATGACGCAGACTTTATTTGTAAATGTCAGTTATTCTAAACTAGAAGGGAGAGGTAATCACACAATAATTTTTCTTGCATTTTAGTTCAATATCTTCAATCTTTTATGATTTTCAGGTAATCGTTTAAAGAAAAACTCCAAACCAATCTGTACCAAATATCAAAATAAATTACCTGCAACCAATGTTCCCTCTAGTTTGTAATGACCAGTGAGCGCAAAACTTTTCTGCTATGTAATTTTTTGCCCAGTGACAACAACATGTTGAATAATTTCTTCAATAAAATCTGTATAACTAAGTCAGTTCTAAAATCTCTAGACAAGTCATTCCAAACTCCAAGTTGTCAACACTGCATCAGAAACTGGAAAAGGAAATGTAATTATGTATGATCATGAAATATACTTAACATGCCAACGAAATAGAGGGTGACAACCTTTTGTGCACAGTTTAAATACTTTTGCACACACATGCGCATAGCTTAGAGGGAACATTGCTTGCAAACAGACAAGAGATTTGGGCTCTGCCAGCTCACAAAGCTTTCATAATTTTTACAGGTCTTCCTCCCACCCACAGCCAGTTGAGAAACCACCAACATTCAAACCATGCTGCTGCAGTCCAGGACTTCTGGGCAGCAAGTGAAGCTATCAAATTTGAATCTGGTGGGGAAGCTTGAACAGCAATTCCAGACTGGGACCAAATCCACAAATCTGAATCATTAACATCCTCAGTACCTGAAGCAGCAAATAACATTTGGTCCAGACAAGTTTCAGATTATGATTTCTCAAGTGAGAGATTTTTTGGATATACAATGGAATTGCCATTGACAAATCCCGCACCATGAACAGGCTAGGTCATAAATGATCAGAAATAGTACCCGTTACACAAATTCCAAGAGTAGGTTAGAAGCTATGCATCCCATTATAAGCCATTCATATAACCTCTCCTCCAAGTCATTCCACTATCTACCAAGCATATATCCATTAGCCTAGATTAATCAGCTCCAAAACATTCAAGAAACTCAACTCCATTCCTGATAAACAGTCCTTGATTTGTACCCTGTCCACTCCTCACACTTGTGACACGTTGTGGTGTCAGCATGTACTATCTACAAGATGCACACTCCAACAACTCACTTAGGTTTCTTTGACAGGAACATCCAAATTCACGATCTTTAATACCTAGAATAAGAGCAACAAACATGTAGGAACATTACCACATATTACACACTAACTCAAAAATGGAAATAATTAGCCAATCATTCATCATCAATGGCATAAAATCCTGCAATTTTTAACCTAATGCATCTTAGGGATACTTAACTACACTTACTATTGGAATTCTTTACCAAATGCACTTCAGCAATTCAAGAAGCCAATTCACAGCCTTCTTCCCATAAATAATGCTCAATGGGCAATAACTGCAGGTTTTCTTAGTAACGCACACATTCCATGGATAAATAAATTTTAAGAATTAACATCCTAAAGAAGTGTACAACAGATGAATGTTAAATCACATGAATTCCAAACATGATAACGCAGCAAGGTCTCTGACATGATAGCAATGATTTAGGTTATACTTGCCATCAGTTTTTATAGTAATTTTAAGTGTCAATGTACGAGCTTAATGAAATAATGGTTTGATTGAACTGTATTATAAAATGCAGCTATATTCTAACTCTGAGATGTAATTTGCCATGAAACACAAATTCCTGGTTGTGCATTCTGTCTTAAAATCTCTAAAGTATTTGGAAATTAGTGAAGATAATTACATAACCCTCATTATTTACAAGGGAAATGGACAAAGACTTCCTATGAATACCAAAAATGAAACATGGGTATCTCTCATTTGTTGGACGATCACACAAAAGCTGCAACGACATACACGATCAATACCTTCAAAGATACAACTTCTTTGTAGGTTTTAGTTTATGGGCTTCTATCTGCAAGATTCTGATGATTAAAACAAGTGCCGTTTACGTTTGAGTTACTGCAGGAGGAGACTGACTAGCTTTAGACTTTTTTCACCAACCGCAGCAGCTGATAGACAATGACTAGCACTGAAGAACCAAACCGAAAACTTTTCAGCACAACTACTCACACTTCTGATCCCTAATTTGGCAGCAAACTTACTGTTGACCCCCACTGTTCCTGACCCTCGATCCAGCTGAATACCCAGCCCACACACAGAATATGTCAATACTAGACATATATTAACATAGCTGCTGCTTTAGTTTACCTATTAAAAACAAATAGTTACAAGTCTTGAGAAGACATATACATGAAAATAACAAGGTAAATGTAATTTTACCTATTTTGTGAAGAATAAACTTGAAATCCAACTAATAAAAACATACAGCCCAAGGTCCAAATCTCAGATCCAGCCAAAGAGATCAAATGAGATCGTGGCACAGGCATAGTTGTGTTTTTTTTTAAAGATTGTAGATTTGGTGTCAGGAATGGTGGGGGGGGGGGGGAGGAGGAGTTAGAGGTCAGGTTATGATTAAGCAATAGGGATATGAGGAAGTTAGAAATCAGATTACAGTCAGTGATGTAGCCAGGGTGACAAAGGACATTCAGAGTCTAGGCCTTTGCTTCGCATTCGAAGTCCAGCGATACGGACAGGTGGTGTACATACATAGATACTGGGCTGTCCCAGGTCAGTGAGACTTGTAATCTGATGTCCATACAAGCAAGAAGCACGAGGGCTGGTCAGTTAGTGAGCCCAGAGTCTGAGTCTGGAGTTTGGGGTCCTGTGATCGGCTAGTCTAAGGTTAATACCAAAGAACAAAGCCTGAAGATTGATTTAAAGCCTGATAGTTGAAGCCAAATAGCCAAAGCCTGGAGATTGGAGGCCTATGGTATAGATATGCGAGAGGGAGGAAAGGGACTTGTTTTTGCTGCTGTTGTTCTGTTGTTTGCTGTGTTCTGCTTTATTGTGTTCTGTGTTGTTCTGCTGAGGATTATGGGCATACTACATGGCACCAATGTGCACTGATACCTATGGTCTGCCCCATCACCACTTTATGCTTCCATGTCTATGTAATAAATAAATCGGAATCTGACTCAATCATGGTAAGCAGGATTTCCTAAACACTATAACAGAGGCCTCTGGACAAAAATACAATGCTTAACAACATGTATCTAGGAGTTCAGATACATAATTCCCTGAAAGTGGCATCACAGGTAGACAGGGTTGTAAAGAAGGCTTTTGGCATCCTGGCATTCATAAATCAAAGTATTGAGTATAGGAGTTGGGCTGTTATGGTGAGGTTGTATAAGACATTGGTGAGGCCAAATTTGGAGTATTGTGTGCAGTTCTGGTCACCTAATGATAGCAAGGATATCAGTAAGATTGAAAGAGTGAAGAGATTTACATGGATGTTGCCGGGTCTTCAGGAGTTGAGTTACAGGGCAAGATTGAACAGGTTAAGACTTTATTCCTTGGAACGTAGAAGAATAAGGGGGGATTTGATAGAAGTTTACAAAATTATGAGGGGTATAGACAGAGTAAATGCGAGTAGAGTCTTTCCACTTAGATTAGGAGAGTTAAATACGAGAGGACATGGCTTTAGGTTGAAAGGGGAAAGGTTCTGTGGGAACATCAAGGGGGATCTTCTTCACTCAGATAGTGGTGGGAGTGTGGAACGAGCTGCCATCTGACGTGGTAAATGCGGGCTCACTCAAGTTTTAAGAATAAATTGGATAGATACATGGATGGGAGAGGTCTGTAGGGTTATGGACTGGGTGCAGGTCAATGGGACTAGCGGAATAAAGTTTCGGCACAGACTAGAAGGGCCGAACTGCCTGTTTTCTGTGCTGTAGTGTTCTATGGTTCTATTAACTCTTCCAGTTAAATATTGCTGGCCTTGCAAGTACACGGTTTCACAGATACAAAGGTAGAAAATAACAATGACTTAATGTAGATAGAAGTACAATTTCTATAATTTCCTACATGGAGCTTAGAAAAATAGAGGGCTATATGCTAGGGACATTTTCGGCAGTTTCTAGGTTAGGTTACATGGTCGGCACAACAGTGTGGGCCAAAGGGCCTGTAAAATCCTATAGAATTGTATATTCTATGTTCCTACATTTCTCCTCAGTTTCACAGTATATGCCAACTTGAGGCAAAAGTACTTGTGCATAAAGAGAAGATCATCCAATAGCAACAGTAAATTGAATGAAGTCAATCCCAAAACTACAAATGAACATTCCCAGCACTTACAATTCTGCAGTGATTTAATGTGCCCCATGGTGAACAACACAAATACAGATTTGAATGTGTCAGTTTATGTGAAAGGCCTTCTATTCAGCTCATTTAAGTCATAGGAATTTTCATGTTTTTAAATTTCATTAGTAACTCACAGCTTGACATTATAGTAACAAATTTAAAATTCTTTATCAAAGATTTAAAGTACATTTGTTATCAAATCATGCAAGCAGCATACAACCCTGAGATTTATCTTCTCCACAGACAGCCATGAAACAAACAAAACCAAATAAAATCAAGGGACCCATACAAATAAAAACATCAACAACCGGCCCCATGCACAAAAAACAAATTATGCAAACAGCAACAAAAAATTGAAAAACACAGAATATAAAACACAAAATCAAAAGATTCCAGGCACAGTCAGTTCAGCTCAGTTCATTACTGCTTTCATCAAAATAACAACAAAAATGGAGCAACCAGAAACACATCATAACATGAACTGCAGACTCCAATCCACAAACTGCATCAATTAAACCTTGCTGAAGACCAAGAAATCAGATACCATCCTTCAACAGCCTCAACGGAGAGAGACCATTTGAATGCAGGGATCTTCTGGGGGTGGGGTGGGGGGGGGGGGAACCTTCACATGCAGAAACCACCCTCTGGCAACAATGAACGAGAGGCTGGTAGATGACACTGCACACCTCCTTGCCTTCTGCACTTGCCTCGATGATTTCAATCTTCCTCAGTGCTTTAATCGGTGAGATCATCAATAAATGGAGTCGATTATGTGCTCGCACCTCACCTCCAGGCTTCTTGGCATCGAGGCCACACTACTGGGGAGATTTTAAACTAGAATTGCTGGGGTGTAGGAACTGAACTGAAGAGACCGAGGAAGGGGTGGTTGGCTCACAAATAGAGAAAACTTGGAGACAGTGTGAAAGGGAGGATAGGCAGATGATAGAGAAGGGATGTGCTCAGACCGATGCTTGAGATGTGTCAATTTTAATGCAAGAAGCATCATGAACAAAGCGGATGAGCTTAGAGCATGGATCAGTACTTGGAACTATGATGTTGTGGCCATTACAGTGACTTAGATTGCTCAGCGGCAGGAATGGTTACTTAGAGTGCCAGGCTTTAGATATTTCAGAAAGGATAGGGAGGGAGGCAAAAGAGGTGGGGGTTTGGCACTGCTGATCAGAGACAGTGCTACGGCTGCAGAAAAGGAGAAAATCATGGAGGGGTTGTCTACGGGGTCTCTGTCGGTGCAAGATAGGAATAGGAAGGGATTAATAACTCAACTGGGTGTTTTTTATAGACCACCCGATAGTAACAGGGACATCAAGGAGCAGATAGGGAGGCAGATTCTGGAAAGGTGTAATAATAACAGGGTTGTTGTGGTGGAAAATTTTAATTTCCCAGATATTGAATGGCATCTCCATAGAGCAAGGGGTTTAGATGGAGTGGAATTTGTTAGCTGTGTTCAGGAAGGCTTTCCTGACACAATATGTAGATAAGCCTACAAGAGAAGAGGCTGTAGTTGATTTGGTATTGGGAAATGAACCTGGTCAGGTCTCTCAGTGGGAGAGCATTTTGGAGATAGTAATCACAATTCTCTCTCTTTTACCACAGCATTGGAGAGGGATCGGGACAGACAAGTTAGGGAAGTGTTTAATTGGAGTAAGGGGAAATATGAAGCTATCAGGCTTGGAAGCATAAATTGGGATTAGATGTTCCCAAGGGATATTTGTGTGGCATTCTGCATAGGTACGTTCCAATGAGACATAGAAAGGATGGTAGGGTACAGCAACCGTGGTGTACAAAGGCTGTTGAAAATCTAGTCAGGAAGAAAAGTTTACAAAAGGTTCAAAAAACTATGTAATGATAGAGATCTCGAAGATTATAAGGCTAGCAGGAAGGAGCTTAAGAATGAAATTAGGAGAGCCAGACGGGGTCATGAGAAGGCCTTAGCAATGAAGGATTAAAGAGAACCCCAAGGCATTTTACAAGTATGTGAAGAACAAGAGGATAAGACATGAGAGAATAGGACCAATCAAATGTGACAGTGGAATACTCTGTATGGAACTGGAGGAAATAGCAGAGGTACTTAATGAATACTTTGCTTCAGTATTCACCACAGAAAAGAATCTTGGGGATTGTAGGGATTGAAAAGTTTGAACATATAGACATTAAGAAAGAGGATGTGCTGGAGCTTTTGGAAAGCATCAAGTTGGATAAGTTTCTGGGACCAGACAAGATGACCCCTATGGGAGGTGAGGGAAGAGTTTGCTGAGCCTCTGGCAAGGACCTTTGCATCAATGGGGATGGGTGAGGTTCAAGGATTGGAGAGTTGCAGATGTTGTTCCCTTATCCAAGAAGGGGAGCAGAGATAGCTCAGGAAGCCAGTGAGTCTTACTTTAGTGGTTGGTAAGTTGATGGAGAAGATCCTGAAAGGCAGGATTTATGAACATTTGGAGAGGCATAATATGATTAGGAATAGTCAGCATTGCTTTGTTAAAGGCAGGTCATGCCTTACGAGCCTGATTGGATTTTTTGAGGATGTGACTAAACACGTTGATGAAGTTGATGCAGTAGATGTAGTGTATACGGATTTCAGCAAGGCATTTGATAAGGTACCCCATGCAAAGTAGAAAGTATTGAGAAAGTAAGGAGGCATTGGATCCAAGAGGACCTTGTTTTGTGGATCCAGAATTGACTTACCCACAGAAAGCAAAGAGTGGTTGCAGACGGGTCATATTCTGCATGGAGGTCGGTGACCAGTGGTGTGCCTCAGGGATCTGTTGGGGACCCCTTCTCTTCGTGATTTTAATACATTACTTGAATGAGGAACTGGAGGGATGGGTTAGTAAATTTGCTGATGGCACAAAGGTTGGGGGTATTGTGGATAGTGTGGAGGGCTGTCAGAGGTTACAGCAGGACATTGATAGAATGCAAAACTGGGCTGAGAAGTGGCAGATGGAGTTCAACCCAGATAGGTGTGAGGTGGTTCATTTTGGTAGGTCAAATATGATGGCAGAGTATAGTATTAATGGTAAGACTCTTGGCAGCATGGAGGATCAGAGGGATCTTGAGGTCTGAGTCCATAAGACACTCAAAGCTGCTGCGCAGGTAGAATGTGTAGTTAAGGAGGCATACAATGCATTGGCCTTGGGATTGAGTTTAAGAACCGAGAGGTACTGTTACAGCTATATAGGACCCTGGTCAGACCCCACTTAAGAGTACTATACTCATTCCTGGTCACCTCACTGCAGGAAGGATGTGGAAACTATAGAAAGGGTGCAGAAATTTACAGGGATGCTGCCTGGATTGGGGAGCATGCCTTATGAGAATAGGTTGAGTGAACTCGGCCTTTTCTCCTTGGAGTGGCGGAGGATGAGAGGTGACCTGATAGGGGTGTATATGATGATGAGAGGCACTGATTGTGTGGAGAGCGGTGAGTGCGTGGAATGGGCTGCCAGTGACGGTGGTGGATGGTGGATACAATAGGGTCTTTTAAGAGACTCCTGGATAGGTACATGGAGCTTAGAAAAATACAGGGCTATGGGTAACCCTAGGTAATTTCTAAAGTAAGTACATGTTCGACACAGCATTGTGGGCTGATGGGCCTGTAATGTGCTGTAGGTTTTCTATGTTTCTATAATGCTTGAAGCCTCATAGGACTCTCCTGGAAACAACAAGCTCCAGATCACTCAATTGGCCAGAAGACACACCACCAAAATGTAGATCACAGGATCCAACAGCAGCAGAAAGAAAAAGACGTAAAAGAAGTGAAAGTAGTAGTTTTGTGAACCACCTGGAGATGTCGCCCTTGGTCGTTGGTGCCATCTTCTTTCCCATCATAATTGGACTGAGGAGGTATTACTAGTCATACTGAACCTGAAAACATGCTAACTTATGAAAGACAGTTTACAAAATAGAAATAATTACTTGCTACAAATCCATTATTAACAATTCTTCTCAAGTTATATGTATTTTCATTAATATTTTTAAAACTTACACTTGGCATTCCTGCTCATCGTCCACCTGAAAATGGTATGTTCTATCATCTATAAAAGAAGATGCACCATCAGCTTAGGATTCCAATTATAAGCAGTCAAAAATTATTAAAAAATGCTTTCTACACTAACTTGATTACAAAATATTTCCAAAAATTCATCCTAACACTACATCCTCCTCCAAACGCTGATATTAAAAACGCCATTAATGTGCAAGTAGCATAACTTACTCACTACACTGAGTTAAGAGCTTGTTGTGTTGTCATCTCCCTTAAGAGAGGGATGAGATTGGAGGAGGATAGTGGCAGGGATGATGGCAGAGCAGAGATGGCTGAAGTTTCTCAGAATAGTTCACAAGATCCAGGATAGATATGTCCCACAGAAGAAGTTATTCTCAAATGGTAGGGGACTATCGATGACAAGGACATATAATGTAGCAAAAGTGAGTGGGAAGTCAAATGATTGGGAAGCTTTTAAAATCCAACAAAAGGCAACCAAAAAAACTATAAGGGTAAAGATGAAATATGAGGGCAAACTGGCCAATAATATAAAGCAGGATGCCAGAAGTTTTTTTTTCAGTTATATAAAGAGTAAAAGGGAGGTGGAAGTTGATATTGGACCACCGGAAGTAGATGCTGGTGAGATAGTAATGGGGGACAAAGAAATGGCAGATGTGGGTACTTTGCATCTGTTTTCACTGTGGAAGATGCATCCAGTGTGGCAGAGGTCCATGGGTGTCAGGAAGCAGGAGGGAGTGTCATTGCTATTACAAAGGAAAAAGTGCCAGGCACACTCAAAGGTCTTAAAAGATGGATAAGTCACCTGGACCAGATAGTTAATTCCCAGAGTCCTGAGAGAAGTTGCTAAAGAGATAATGGTTGCATTGGTCATGATCCTAGAGGACTGGAAGATTGCAAGAAGGGAGGACAGCAAAAGAAAGGAAATTATAAGCCAGTTAGCCTAACTTCAGTGGTTGAGGAAGTGTTGGAGTCTACTATTAAGGATGAGGTGTTGAGGTACTTGCAGACTAATGATAAAATAAGTCAAAGTCAGCATGGTTTCTGTATAGGGAAATACTGTCTGACAAATTTGTTAATTCTTTGAGGAAGTAACAAGAAGGGTGGACAAAGGCAAGGCAGTGAATGTCATTTACTTGGATTTTCAGAAGGAATGAGATAAGGTGCCACCCATGAGGCTGCTTAACAACATACAATCCTATGGCATTACAGGAAAGATACTGGCATGGATAGCGGAATGGCTGACAAGCAGAAAGCAACTAGAGGGAATAAAAGGGTCATTTTCTGGTTGGCTGCCGGTGACTAATGGTGTTCTTCAGGGGTCAGTATTGGGACAGCTACTTTTCATTGTTTGTGAATGATTTGGATAATGGAATTGATGGCTTTGTGGCAAAGTTTGCAGATGATACTGAGACAGGTGGAGGAGTAAGTGGTGCTAAGGAAACAAAGCAATTGCAGCAGGGCTTTAATAAATTGGAAGAATGGGCAAAAAAGAGGCAGGTGGAGTAAGTGTTGGGAAATGTATGATAATTCATTTTGGTAAAAAGAACAATAGTGCAGACTATTATTTAAATGGCGAGAAATTTCAAACATCAGAGGTGCAAAGGAACTTGGGAGTCTTCGTGCAAGACTCCCAGAAATTTAATTCACATGTTGAGTCTGTGGTAAAGAAGGCAAATGCAATGTTAGCACTTATTTCAAGGGGAATAGAATATAAAAACAAGGAGATAATGCTAAGCCTTTATTAGACACTAGTGAGGTTGTACTTGAGTATTGTCAACAGTATTGGGCCACATACAATATCTTAGAAAGGATGTATTGTCATTGGAGATAACCCAGAGGAGGTTCACAAGGATGATTCAGGGAATGAAGGGGTTAACATATGAGTAGTGTTTGGCAGCTTTGGGCTTGTACTCACTGGAATTTAGAAAAATGCGTGGGAATCTCATTAAAACTTATCGAACATTTTTTAAAAATTCATGTATGTGATGTGGGCATCAACAGCTGAGCCAGCATTGATTGTCCATCCCTAGTTGCCCATGAGAAAGTGGTGATGAGCTGCTTTCTTAAACCGCTGCAGTCCCTGAGATATAGGTACACCCACAGTGCTGTTAGGGAGGGAATTCCATGATTTTGACCCAGCGTTCCCAGGTATATGCTGTTCTTGCCCTTCTAGATAATAGTGGTCGTGGGTCTGGAATGTGCTACCTTAGGAACTTTCGCAAATGCTGAAAGGACGAGATAGAGCGGGTGTGGAGAGGATGTTTCCTATGGTGGGGGTATCCAGAACTAGAGGGCACAGCCTCAAAACTGAGGGCAACTTTTTAGAACAGAGGAAAGGAGGATTTGTTTCAGCTGGAGAATAGTGAATTTGTGGAATGCTCTGCCACAGACTGCGTTGGAGGCAAAGTCTGTGGGCATATTTAAGGCAGAAGTTGATAATTTCCTGATGGGTCAGGGCATCAAAGGATATGGTGAGAAGGCAGGTGTATGGGGTTGAGTGGGATCAGACATGATGGAATAGCAGAGCAGACTTGATGAGCTGAATGGCCAAATTCTGCTCCTATGTCTTATGTAATTCACCAACAATCGTTCACCCTTCCTTCCACTAATCTTTCTCATGTCTTTGGATCTCACCTCCCCCAGCTTCCTCCTCCTCATTCTTATTCTCATTTTCCCTATTTTCACTTAGGGATATCATCATTCAATTTTAAGCAAATAAGTCTTCAATTAGTCTTAATAGACAAAAACTTATTTCTTTAAATTTCAGCCAAATTTATATTTTAAAATATTAAAGACAAAAATGTGCAGAAAATTTGCAGCATATCTGTAGTTTTTCACACTTTCTAACCTAAATATACAAATTAAAGTAGTTACACCCTGCATTTTATGTACAGGCAACTTAATGGATCTTTTAATATATGGAAACGTACGTGATATGAGATCAAAACATTTTCTCTCTTCAGGATTTGCTTTCACCTGACATGTAAGTAGATTGAGCTTTGCTGGTGGTCTATTAACCTGTAAGAAAATCAGAAATGCTTGAAAATATTCAAACAAACCTTGCAAAATAGTAGCACAATTATTGTACTCTATGAGACAGGAAACTACAGCTTAATCAAATTAACTCCTTCATTGCGCACTGCTCAATATTATCATCCATAGTTTCAATATAGAGTAAAAGTCCAATCAGTTTCCCAAGAGCAGGTTAAAATTTCCACAATTTTCATAGAGAAAAGACCTTTGCATACAGGGACAATTTTTGAATAGTGAGCATATGGCGGTTATGAACAATTCCTTCATTCTGCAAAAAGCAATCTGATACCACGTTCTTTTAATAGAGAGCAGAGTTTTTAAAAATATTAATTCATTAAAACAGATAACCTACTAAATGTTGAAAGGACTAGATAAGGTGGATGAAAAAAGGATGTTTCCTATGGTGGGGTTATCCAGAACTAGAGGGCACAGCCACAAAATTGAGGGGAGATCTTTAGGAACAAAGTAAGGAGTAAGTTTTTTAGCCAGAGAGTAGTGAGTCTGTAGAATGCTCTGCTACAGATGCGGTGGAGGCCAAGTCCATATGGGTATACTTAAGGCAGAAGTTGATAGTTTCTTGATCGGTTAGGGCATCAAAGGATATGGCAAGAAGGCAGGTGTATGGTGTTGAGTAGGATCTGGGATCAGCCATGATGGAATGGCGGGGCAGAATCAATGGGATGAATGGCCTAATTCAACTCATATGTCTTATGGTCAATTCCACGTTATAAAATATAAAGCTTTTTTTGAAACTTACTGTTCCATGTGAAATTGTTAGATAACCATTTTTTACTGTACATTTCCTTTTCTGCCACACTTTCCTAAGTCTGGAAAAAAAAATTACATTAAAATTTGCATGTAGCTAACCACAGTTCACGTACTTTAGAAAATATTACTTGTTTTAAATTGGAAATATTTCTGAAATGTTTTTGGATCTCTAGATATCGAATCACATTGAACCTTCAATGTCACTGGTTTCTAGCTACAGTCGTGCGTATCCTTTGTTGGGAAGGCCCACTTTTAAGAGCCATTCATAAAACTGCACGAGTTATTTAACCATACATATCCACATATAAGAAAACTCACATTACCCTTGGGATATTGGCAATGCTGGATTAGCAGATTTTCCAGCCAACTGGCAGATTAAATGCCATACCTAAAATGCTTCAAAATATTTTTAACTTACTAATTCTAGAGGCCACACTTTATGATAGAAAATCTTCCAAGTTAAAAGGGGCATGAGTACCAGGGGACCCAATGAGTTAAGAGTGCACAAACCAGAGTTGAAGTTAGCAGAAAGGCAACATGGGAACCAGCAACCCAGACAGCTGGGCAATGTCCAAATACCTATCTTTTGAATCAAAGTTCTTCCAGATAAACACATTGACCCACAAGTCCATCGGACAGTTGTCTCCATAGAATGCCCTGCAAGCACATTGAGACATAAATAGACTGCCCAAATCAACTGGCCCCTTCGCTAGAAATCACCAACAAGCATCAAAACGTCACTTGGTTGGCGGTGACAGGAGACATCGCTGTCAGATCCTTCCTGCATGGCTAGAATCTCAATTTCAATGCATGCTGCCCTTTGGGCAATTGAGATGAGGAAGAGACAGTCACCCACCCCTTTGCAGACTGGAGAAGAATGCAAGGCACCTTATCACACTTCATTCCAAGCAGCATCTCTCCTGGTCCTCACAGGCTTCTGACGATTTTACACGTTTCACTTTTAAGGTGCTGGGGATTTCTGCACACTGCCTGCAGCCATGCCTGTTGGCAGTGAACAGCCTAATGGGATAGATTTGAGAACTCCAGAGACAGCAATTGTGTATGCTGCACAACATGTGGCTAATAATAGTTAGATCATTAAAATTTGTCATCCTGGCTGGTTTACTTACCTTGCTTCAATAAAGCGGATAATTCTTTGATAAATGTTTTTAAGATGAAGAGTTTCTCAGATATTTCTTAAAACTGTTCAGCAAATAACAGAAAAAAAGTAACATACCCATCACTTTTTTTATACAAAGCACCACTTTTTTCTGTTCCATGTTCTTTGTTTCCTTGAGGTTGATGCAAGCTGTACATGGTGCTCTGGCGAACCTGCGAATCCTAAATGGAACAATAATTTTATTACACCTTACGCCTCAATTTAATCAAGATTGGGAGAATGATAAAAGATTATCCCTAAAATGTTAACTTTGCTTGATCCACTAATGCTGACTAATCCAATTTTTTTTGTTGTGTTTACAGAAACATAGAAAACCTACAGCACAATACAGGCACTTTAGCCTACAAAACTGTGCCGAAAATGTCCTTAACTTAGAAATTACCTAGGGTTACCCATAGCCCTCTATTTTTCTGAGCTCCATGTACTTATCCAGGAGTCTCTTAAAACACCCTATCGTATCTGCCTCCACCATCTCCGGCAGCTCATTCCAAGCACTCACCACTCTCTGCGTAAAAAAAAATTACTCCTGACATCTCCTCCGTAACTACTTCCAAGCACCTTAAAACTGTACCCTGTCATGCTAGCCATTTCAGCTCTGAGAAAAAGCCTCTGACTATCCACATGATCAATGCCTCTCATCATCTTATACACCTCTATCAGGTCAGCTCTCATCCAAAGAGAAAAGACTGAGTTCACTCAACCGATTAGCATTAAGGCATGCCCCCCAATCCAGGCAACTCCATGAGGTATCAGTACTGATTTTTTTCAATAACACTTCATAATTTAAAATGCATTAAATATTAGTTGCTATGTGCAAAACTATTTATAGATTTTCTGCTAATATGGAGGATATTATTCCATTTATATTTATCTACTTCAGAAAAATGGAGAGCAATGCAGAAATGCCAATACAGTACAAAGGAAGAGCAGATATACAGTGGATTCCAGTTAATTGGGACACACTGGGACCAGTACATTTTGGCCCAATTACGTGGCTGCCCCAATTAGCCAAAGTTCATGGAAATAGTTCAAAAGGTATTTGAAAAAAGACAAATTACCATTTAACTGAGTGACATATTATGTACTGAAATGAAATACATAACAAATTAGAACACTACCAATACTACTGGTGGTTTTCAACAATGACAGGAAATCCGTGCCGTTGCTTTTAAACTGGAAAAGCTGTTGCATTAGGGCAGTTCCTGTCTCCTAACCTCAGAGGTCTGGGTCCAGTGGCACAGACAGACGTCACAATTGTGGTCTTCCCTGGTTCATGTGGATGACCATGACTTCTGTGTCTCATTGTGCCCTTTGCAGAACAGTCTTCCTGGCCATTAGATCTCACTGAAGATCCCACCCGGCTACTCCAGCAGAGCTGACTTCTCATGCTAGGACAGGCATGCCCCTATCTCATTGGGGTATGAGATCCTCCCTCATTTAGCCCCAATGTTGTAGCGGTGTACCAGTGCATAGCTGCTGTTGCATGCAAACAGCTACTTGGAGCCACAGAGCTGTGTCTTTGTAGTTCTTAACGTGTTGAATTAGTGATCATTTCATTTTCGCTCCCAGCCATTTCTGGTATCTCCAAGTCTGAGTGCTTGAAACCACAGTTCTGAATTGTCTTACTGCTTATTTCTCGCCAACTATCAGTGACAAAAGTTACTGCTTCTTGAACACAAACACATGCAACTGACACTATTTAAAAACTGCTAGCTCTGATTTATTTTTACAGATATGCAGACCAACCATTGCTCTGAGCAGGAGATTTTTACAAAGACTGAGAACTGCACAGCACTTTGTTTTTGTTTTGTAATATCTATGCTATGAATATTTAGAATGCAAATGGAAAAATCACATACTTTTGATTTTATTTATTAAGGGTATAATAAAATACAATACAAAGAAAATCTTTCATGTTTCATAAACATTTTCTTGTCAGTCTTTATTACAAATCCATTGTCTACAAAAGGTAGTAGATTTGGCCCAGTACATCATAGGTAAAGCCCTCCCAATCATTGAACACATCCACATGAAATACAGTCATAGGAAAGCAGCATCCATCATCAGACAGCACCTCCACCCAGGCCATGCTCTCTTCTCACTGCTGTCATTAGGTGCAAGAGCCTCAAGACTCATACCACCAGGTTCAAGAACAGTCAACTATCCCACAACCATCAGGCTCTTGAATAAAAAGGATAACTACACTCATTTGCCCCATCATTGAGATGTTTCCCACAACCAATGATATCACTTTAAGATCTCTTTATCTCATCATCTCATGTTCTTGTTATTTATTGCTATTTATTTATATCTCAATAGATAATAGACAGTAGTTGCAGGAGTAGGCCATTCAGCCTTTCTAGCCAGCACCACCATTCACTGTGATCATGGCTGATCATAAACAATCAGTACCCCGTTCCTGCCCTCTCCCCATATCCCTTGACCCCGCTATCTATAAGAGCTCTATCTAACTCTCTCTTGAATGCATCCAGAGACTTGGCTTCCACTGCCTTCTGGGGCAGAGCATTCCACATATCCACCACTCACTCTCTGGGTGAAAAAGTTTTTCCGCATCTCTGTTCTAAATGGCCTACCCCTTATTCTTAAACTGTGGCCTCTAGTTCTGGACTCACCCATCAGCGGGAACATGCTTCCTGCCTCCAGTGTGTCCAATCCCTTAATAATCTTATATGTTTCAATCAGATCCCCTCTCATCCTTCTAAATTCCAGTGTATACAAGCCCAGTCGCTCCAATCTCCTTTTGCACAGTTTGTTGTCTTCTGCACTTTGGTTGATTTTTGATTGATCATGTTATATTTGCTATTCTATACATTTGTTGAGTATGACCACGACAATTTTACTTTGTACTTTGTAAACATTGTCCAGATTAATTTTACATCCAGAGGAAAGATGTGTCTTAATCCTCATTAGTACATCCAAATGTTCCACTTTTAATCTGTTTCTGGATTTACTTTGATTGAATGCATAAGACTGAATCCACATTTGCAGTCAGCACTAAAAATCTGAAATATTCCAATGTCAACAAGAAATGACAGTTTCTCAAATTCTTTGTTTCTAAGCATGTAGTGCAACATATCAGTGAACTTCATAATTGAACCAGTCTTAACTTTCTCAGACACAATAAATTTGAAATTGCAGTATTGCTGCAATATTTTTGAGGCAATGCATTTGTCATAGTTGGTGATAGTAGCGAAGAAGCTAAGTAAGAAAATTCCAGCTGCGTGGCAACAATGGCTATGTGCATGGGAGCTTTCATTTTCTGCGCAACCAGGCACTGAGGATGTCACCTCGACTGGTGATGAAACGTCTGCAAGCTAATTGCCAAGCTCAGCAAACACTACAGCATTCAACACCTCACCTGAGCTACCAGTGTTTACCTCCATCCTACAGCTTAGAGAGAACAGTGACTGCTTAGGATGGAGGTAAACACTGGTAGCTCAGGTGAGGTGTTGAACGCTGTAGTGTTTGCTGAGCTTGGCAATTAGATTGCAGACGTTTCATCACCAGTCGAGGTGATATCCTCAGTGCCTGGTTTTCTTCTGATAACTCCATAAACAAACAGATTGAAATAGACATCATCTACAAACCCTTAAGAGCCAAAGAACGTGAGCCAATAGAATGCAAAGGTCAACTGAAGGGGTAAGCCAATCTGGACCAAGACAAGTGAGCAAACAAGGGGTGGGGGCTATATAAATGCGAACACTCCCGGAGAGAAACACCAACAACTGTGCACTGAGGATGTCACCTCAACTGGTGATGAAAAGTCAATAGCTAATTGCCAAGCTTGGTGAACAATGCAACATCAAACAGTGTAGTGTCTAACGGCCACACGACATGCATGTGACTGACGCTAGTTAGAAAATGTTAGGCAGCAGTCTCCTGCTCCAAATAAAGGGAATCCCGGCTACTTTCTCAATTTGTTTTTGTTCTTTAAGAGCTGTCCCAGCAACTACCCTGATTAACCGTGGCCCTATTAATCAGAATCCATTGTATATGAATCTTAGTCAAATTGAGAAAGGTGATTGCATTTACCATGATCTGTAACTTAGATTAAAGGTTAACAGTATCAGGAAATTTCTTACAGGAATTGCAAGGACATATATGACATATTTTGTACTTTTATTTCCTTCCTTGTTTCAAAGTCATGCCAGGAAAGATGATATCATGCATTTTTATGCATTAGCCATTCATTCCTAGGCACCTGACCTTCCATCATAGCATTTCCAAATTTACTTTCACCTATATAATGCCTGTTGAAATTCATTCTCTATCATCGTCAACATAAAATCATGCAAGTATATTGAACTTGTTAATATCTCAGACAAGCATGCAACTAAAACTTGCTGGTTTTGAATCAAGGTAATTTGCTTTGAACTCAAAAGATGAAAGCAACAACTTCACTTGTAAGGGGTAAAAGTTGGATTTTTCTTTGTAAAGTTATGTAAAATTGTTAGAAATGTATTTGTTATTTGAGGGGCAATTTTCCTTTGTTGTAACCACCATAATTCTTCCTTGTCCCACTCATCAACAATTTAAAATATTATAGCACTAAAATATGAACTGTAACAAATTAAAACAGATAATATTTAACAGGCAGGGAAAATACAAGAATAACTTACTCTCCTAGACTTTGATCACAATCGTATTTGCATTTTGGAAGGAAGCAAAATATATCCTTTAGTTACAAGAAATGTTAACAAATCATATTTAGCACAGTTTTGATATATTATTAATCACATGCATTTATTACCAAATGTTATGTTACTCTGTATTCTTATTATCTGACAAACCACTTACCATATAGAAATAAATCAACAGAATATTTTAACTGTCGTGACCCTAAATAATTCTGCACATTAATTCTGTAGACTAATATAACTTCACATTGCCAAATATCAATGCTTGTGGATGGTGTTGAAATGTTAACGAAATCTTTTTCACAGCTCAGTTTATATACTAAATACATACTTCTTTCTCTCCATGTTTTAAAAGAAAGTTCTATTGTTAATCTTATTTGATCTTGAAAGTGTATTCAAGTGAATTTAAGTAATTTTTGCCAAAGTATAAAAGTAGGCTGCTTGGTCCCCAAATCTGCTTCCATCAGTCAATCAGATCATAGCTTATTTGTACATGCAAGAAATTGGAGATGTTAAAATCTGCTGGTTCATATGTAGCTCACCTTTATTTAAAACCCAAAATCATCAACATTATTTTACATCTCCCACTCCCCACTCGAATTCAGATAACCTTGCTCAACAAAAAGCAGACCAATCTGCTTTGAAAATTTAAAATTAAAGGGCATTAAAATGTGGAGACAACAACATACTGTAAATGAGAGGATTATAATCTGCTAGGCAGAACTGCAAGGACAATTCACTACAAGTGTTCAAAATTTGTAAATTTTTGGAAATAAGAGTCCTACTTTATGGCTATTCTAACAGGGGACATAAACTCAGCACTCTTCTTCCCAGACAGTTCATTGTAATAGAGGGATTTAATGTAACTCTGGTTAAATCAGTCAAACATCAGCTTGCTCCAAATGAAACAAGCATGAGAACTGCAGAGTCTACAAAGAAGAATCCAGTTTAAGATGGTGTTGGTGAAGCACAGCGATAACTTGCTGACAGCAAAAAACACCATAAGCTACTTAATTAATCACTCTTTTTCTTGAAAACGATCACTGCAATCAATAGCCTGTAACTTGCCTTTCAGAGTTGAGCTTCTGAACCACCTGTATGACCTGGCATTTTTGCGATGATAATTGAAGTCTTCAAAGTGTAGGATAGTTACAGTGTGACGTGTACAGGCTGAATCGAAGCAGCAGAGCTCAGGCTTGAGAGTGCGGAACAAACCAATTTGTTTCATTACTGGAGCAGAGGCAATTTGAAGTGGTAGAATCAAGGCCAGGCAGATTCGAGGTGGCGGTGCCCAGGACCAAGAGCGAGGAGTAAGCTGATGTTTGATCAATTTAAGTGCTAGGCTGGATAGGAAAGGTCATGTACAGGTCAAATCGAGGCAATGGGTCACAGGCCTGAGAGCATATCCAAGTGTTAGGGCCTGGTTCTGAGAGCAAGGAACAACCGACTGGTCGATTTAAGCGCTGGGAGAGATTGAAAAGATCAAGATGCTGGGGCCAGAGGAGAGAGGCCAGTGTTCAGCTTGCTGCTTGTGAGATTTACTTGACTCTGTGTTAAACAGAGGCTGTTGCCTTAAACTAACAGGCTCCTGGATCAGTTGCAGCTGGCTTCGTGGCTGTCAACTCACTTTTGTGAAATTCAGTTCCGAATGTTACTTGCTTACTTCTATTTATATTTTTTCTGCACATTGGATGTTTGACGATCTTTTTTTAATGGGTTCTATTGAAACCCATTCTAATGGGTTTCTTCGCTTTGTAGCTGCCTGTAAGGAGACGAAACTCAAGGTTGTATGTAGTGTACTTTGATAATGAATGTACTTTGTATTTGTACTTTGAATTGAATGCCTTACAAGCCAGATAGTTTGTGACATTGTTTTTCTTCTGCTTCTGTATGCTCCAAATTAATGGAATCTAAAGTTGTCAATATCATTCTAAATTCTTGTTCTCCAAATATGAGAAGTCATGAGCTATATTACCATAAGACACAGGAACAGAATTAGGTCATTAGCCGCATCGAGTCTGTTCTGCCATTATATCATTGCTGATTTATTACTTCTCAACCCCATTCTTTTGCCTTCTCTCTGTAACCTTTGACACCCTGGCTAATCAAGAATATATCAACCTCTGCTTTAAATATACTCAATGACTAGGCTTCCACAAATGCCTGTGGCAATGAAATCCAGATTTACTACCGTCTGGCTAAAGAAAGTTCTCCCCATCTTTGTTCTAAATTACATTCCTCTCGTCTGAGGCTGCACCCTCTGGCCATAAACTCATCCACTATAGGAAACATCCTCCCCACATCCACTCTGGTCAGCCTATTCGATATGCTTCAATGAGATCCCCTCTTATTCTTCTAAATTCAAGTACAGCACAGAGTCATCAAATGCTCTCAGACATTATCTCTTTCATTCCCAGAACCATTTTCATGAACCTCCTCTGGACCCTCTTCAATGCCAGCACATCTTTTCTAAGATAAAGAGCCCAAAACTGCTCACAGTACTCCAAGCACAGTCCAACCAATGCCTTATAAAGTCACAGCATTACATACTTGCTCTTGTATTCTAATCTCCTAAAAATGAATGCTAACTTTGAATTTGCCTTCCTTACCACTAACTCAACCTGTAAGTTAACCTTTTGGGAATCCTGAACAAGGACTCCAAAGTTCCTTTGCACCTCAGATTATTGAATTTTTAGAAAATAGTCTACACCTTTATTCCTTCTACCAAAGTGAATAACCATACACATGCCTACACTATATTCCATTTGCCACTTCTTTGCCTATTCTCCCAATCTAAGTCCATCTGCTGACACCCTGCTTCATCAACACCACCTGCCCCTCCACCTATCTTTGTATCGTCTGCAAACTTAGCCTCAAAGTCATCAATTCCGTCATCCAACGTGAAAAGAACCAATCCCTGTGGAACACCACTAGTCACTGGCAGCCAACCAGTAAAAGCCCCCTTTATTCCTGCCTTTTGCCTCCTGCCAGTCAGCCAATCTTCTATCCATGCTAGTATCTTTCCTGTAATACCATGGGCTCTTATCTTGTTAAGCAGCCTCATGTACAGCACCTTGTCAAAGGTCTTGACAATCCAGGTAAACAACATCCACTGACTCTCCTTTGTCTTTATATTACTTTGTTTTTGCCTCAAAGAAAGCTAGAGATTCCTAGAAGTCAGGGGAAATACTGCAATTTCGCAAAGAGACTTTCAGCACACATTTATCAGTACATAGATTATAATAACCATTGTAGGAACCAGGTTTAGGCAGGTGCACAACGTACATTGCTCAAAGTGGCTCACTAAGCATCATTAAAGCTTCAGGTGGTTGTGATGTTGACCTGGGAGAGGACACTGACTTTGATTCATTTTTTCTTACATAGAATTTGGAATATTTTGTGGAAACAGCATTGGTGGCTTTTTCCAGAAGCACAAAGGAGTGCAGAGATCTCTGCTGTCCAGTAAATATGTTTTGTGATAGGTTAGATCTGGATGATAATGTGCACCATTTCATTCAGTGTGACAGCATAGCCTTTGGTTGATAGAGGAAATGCGTAATTGAAAACTAAGTTTTGCCATGAACATTAATGTCGCTGGGCATTGTGATGTAGGTGGGGCAGGCAGTGGGTCTTACAGATGTTGAGTGTAAGACACCCTTTCAGAACAAGTCAACGATGACTTTGACATGGCCTCCAAACATCCACAAAGTTAAATCTCATCTGTATCTTACAGCTTGACAATTGAGGTTTGATTAGCCTTGCATCTGGAGTGTTGCTGGTTGAAGATAGCAAGGCATTTTTGGAAATGAGGTAGAATGTTACAATGAGAAAGAACTAGTAAAGAGTTGAGTGAGTGATGCAGCTTTGTTTGGCACTGGTCTTTACTGAGATTGGCTCAATAGAGGGGACTAAGTGTAGTGTATCTAAGTTTGCTGATGATACTAAATTCAGTGGAAAAGCAAGAGTGCAGAAGATATGGAGAGTCTGCAGAAAGATTCAGATAGGTTAAGTGAGTGGGCAATGGTCTGGCACATGGAGTACAATGTTGGTAAATGCGAGGTCATCCACTTTGGAAGGAAAAATGGAAGAGAAGATTATTATTTAAATGGTAAAAAACTGCAGCCTGCTGCTGTGCAGAGGGCCTTGGGAGTGCTCGTGTATAACTCACGAAAGGCTGGTTTGCAGGTGCAGCAGGCTTTCAAGAAAGCAAATGGGATGCTGGCCTTCATTGCTAGAGGAACTGATTTTAAGAGCAAGGAGGCTATGTTGCAACTGTACAGGGTACTGTGTGCAGTTCTGGTCTCTTTACTTGAGGAAGGAAATACTGGCTTTGGAGGCAGTGCAGATGAGGCTCACCAGGCTGATTTCAGAGATGAGGGGGTTAGACTATGAAAAGAGATTGAGTCGACTGGAACTGTATTCACTGGAATGCAGAAGAATGATTGGAGATCTTATAGAAACATAAAATTCTGAAAGGGATAGACAAGATAGAGGCAGGAAAGTTCTTTCCACTGATAGGTGAGACTAGAACTAGGGGACATAGCCTCATGATTTGGGGGAGTAGCTTTAGGACTGAGATGAGGAGGAACTGCTATTCCCAGAGGGTGGTGAATCTGTGGAATTCTCTGCCCAATGAAGCAGTGGAGGCTACCTCAGTAAATATATTTAAGACTAGGTTGGATAGATTCTTGCATAGTAGTGGAATTAAGGGTTATAGGGAAATGGCAGGTAGGTGTAGATGAGTCCATGGCCAGATCAGCCATGATCTTATTGGATCACACAGCAGACTCGACGGGCCAGATGGCCTACTCCTGCACCTATTTCTTATGTTCTTATGGCTCTGTTAGAAACCATATCATGGTGCAAACATAAGAAAGAGGTGGATTTCTGCTGGCAGTTGAATTTGAGCAGGGTATTCCATAATCAGTCTTGAAAGATGAAGCAAATACTTTGGCATATTTGAAAAAGGCTGATACTTAACAATCCATTTATTTAAAAAAAGTCATTGTGCAGTCAAGATCATGACCAGCATGTCTCAAGATGGACAAAATTCATAATGTAATTTGGAAACCAGATTTTCAGCCACTGGAGAAGCTGCTTCAGAAAGAGACACGTACAACACGCTGGAGGAACTCAGCAGGTCAGGCAGCATCTGTGGAAACGAACAGTCAACATTTCAGGCCAAGGCCCTTCGTCAGGACTGAAGAGGGAGGGGGCAGGGGCCCTATAAAGAAGGTGGGGGGAGGGTGGGAAGAAGGCTGGTAGGTGCCAGGTGGAAAACCAGTAAGGGAAAAGATCAAGGGGTGGGGGAGGGGATAAGTAGGAAAGGTAAAGGAGGAGGCAGGACCATGAGGGAGATGATAGGCAGCTAGAGGAGGAGGCAGAGTGAAACTGGGATGGGGGAAGGGAGGGGGAGGGAATTACCAGAAGTTGGTGAATTCAATGTTCATGCCAAGGGGCTGGAGATTACCCAGACGGTATACGGTATGCTCCTCCAACCTGAGTTTGGCCTCATCATGTCAGTACAGGAGGCCATGTATGGACATATCTGAATGGGAACGTGAAGCAGAGTTTAAGTGGGTGGCAACCAGGAGATCCTGTCTTGTGGTGGACGGAGCGGAGGAGCTTGACGAAGCAGTCCCCCAATCTGCGTCAGGTCTCAGTGATGTAAAAGAGGCTGCACCGAATGCAACAGATGACCCCAACAGACTCACAAGTGAAGTGTTGCCTCATCTGGAAGGACTGTTTGGGGCCCTGAATGGTGATAAGAGAAGAGATGTAGCACATACACTTGCAGGGATAAGTGCCAGGTGGGAGATCCGTGGGCACAGGGACATGTGGACCAGGGAGTCACAGAGGGAACGATCCCTGCGGAAAGCAGAGGAGGGGTAGAGAGAGAAAGATGTGCTTAGTGGTGGGGTCCTGTTGAAGGTGGCAGAAGTTGTGGAGGATAATATGCTGGATCCGGAGGCTGGTGGGGAGGTAGTTGAGGACAAGAGGAACTCCATCCCTGTTGTGGTGACGGGAGGATGGCGTGAGGGCCGAAGTGCGGGAAATGGAGGAGATGCGGGTGAGGGCATCATTGATGATGGCAGAAGGGAAACCACGATCCTTAAAGAAAGGGGATATTTGAGATGTCCTGGAACGGAAAGCCTCATCCTGGGAGCAGATGCAGCAGAGACGGAGGAACTGGGAATAGGGAATAGCATTTTTGCATGTGGCAGGGTGGGAAGAGGTATAGTTGAGGTAGTTATGAGAGTCAGCGGGTTTATAGAAGATGTCAGTGAACAGTCCGTCTCCAGAGATGGAGACCAAAAGGTTGAGAAAGGGGAGAGAAGTGTCTGAGATGGACCAAGTGAATTTGAGGGCTGGGTGGAAGTTAGAGGCAAAGTCGATGAAATTGTCAAGCTCAGCATGGGTGCAGGAAGCAGCACCAATGTAGTCATCAATGTAGCGAAGGAAAAGTTGGGCAGCAGTACCAGTATAGGTTTGGAGCATAGACTGTTCCACATAACCAACGAAGAGGCAGACTCTTGTGACAACATTCCCCTGTAGAAACCTCTCTGTAGTTACCAGTCATCCTCCTCTCCTTTCTGAAGGATAATCTTTGTCATACCTTACTCTTTTCAGATGTGTAATATGCGATTATAGATTTGATACTTAAGCTTCTTAGAATCTTAGCAGGGTACAGTGTTCTTCCAATGCACAATTTTTTGGATGTGATAAGGTTTTTCAATTTCCTATCAGTTAGAAATAAACTGCTGAGAGAAGGAATCAAGGGCACTAATATTAAAAACTAGTTGAGGAATTCTTTGAAGCATTCTTTCCAGCAAGCATTGACAACTTGAATCAAAGGTGTTCAATCCCATTTTTGGTTTTCACTGGGGAAGCAGTACTTGAGCTATAGATGGCTTTACCATCTTTTAAGAATGTGAGCATATAATGCCATTGCTGAGCCTTGTGCCCTCTCAGTTCATCTGTCTTTAGGTCAATGATTTTCCAGTGGACCTCTGGAACTGTAGGCT
This sequence comes from Hemitrygon akajei, assembly GCF_048418815.1. Classification (NCBI taxonomy): domain Eukaryota; kingdom Metazoa; phylum Chordata; class Chondrichthyes; order Myliobatiformes; family Dasyatidae; genus Hemitrygon; species Hemitrygon akajei. The sequence goes on along the minus strand of NC_133132.1, from coordinate 119,866,670 downwards.
CATCAACTGATGCAGTGCTGAATTTCACCACTGGCGTCTGTCTTCATCAAGATATGGCTCCTAATATTTGAGAAGTGATTCACATTTTCCAGTCTCACTAAGAACTTGCATCTTACATTTACAACTGATTAGCTTGTAGTCATTCTCACTAAATCAGTCCTAGCTCTTCATGGCAGAGAATCAATGCATTTCTTTGCAACTGCCAATTATGGCATACTTCAGGGCAGCTCATAAGCCATGGACTGTTTGCTACTCCTGTAGGCAAGTTGTTGACAGTCTGCCTGTAAGGTACTGTTCAAAAAGTACTAACTTTGGAGCTTCAGACAGCCTCGCCACTGATTGTCTTATGACAACATTTAGATTGACATTATTGTTTTGGAGTCAGGTTGATGAAAGTAATAAAGCATTTCAAGCCACAGCCTGTCTAATAATCATCTGTATCCATCATGGCTATTTACAAAAACTTGTTCTCTGACTGTAAAGAATAAATTGACAAAACACCAACAGAAATTATTGCTTTTCAATACTGGTATAACATTATGCACCAGCATTATGGCACTAGAAATACTACTCACCTCTTTTTGTTCAACCTGAAGTCCTGCTTTAAGTACATCCCGAAGCTGAACAAGCTGTTTTCTTTCTTCATCTTGCACCTGCTTGATCTGGAAATAAAATCTATATAGTCATATTTCAGAGAGCAAAACTAGTTGCGCCCAATAGGTACAAAATTAAGAAAAAAAGACAAGAAAGTGCTATTCTCCTATATTACCCACTTAGCATATATTCACACATAGAACACTTATGCAGTTTCATTGATGGGATGATAATAATGAAAAAAATCTCTTTATTAAGTATCCTTACTTAACTTCAGTCAGTCAAAAAGCGGGACAAGGGAAATTGATATATACTCAAGACATTCCACAAAAGCGGGACAAGGGAAATTGATATATACTCAAGACATTCCACAAATGTCCAGTAATGCAACATCCAAAAAAATAATTGAATATATGAAAATGGTTCTTTTTCCACCCCTCCTCTTTTCATTTCACATTTAAGTTTGGGCACATTCCACTAAATATTTCATCCAGATGCCAAATAGCTGAACACCATTACTAACAATGTCATTTGTCAAATAGGAATCATATCTGAAATCCAAGGCCAAGCTTACAGAGTGTAGATGTGGTAAAAAGGGAGAACTGACTGCAAAAGGAAATAGGTCCTCTCATGCATTTGCAAGGCCTGCTCATTCAATGGAATTAGACAAAAGGACAAATGAAAGAAAAAAAATGGAACCATGTTTTTAAAAAAATACAGATAAGATTATTTGGAAAGTCACAAAGTCAGTGAACATATGATGGATTGAATGGTCTAATGTGTTGTAATATTCTTTTTCAATAAATCTACAGATAACAAGATTTACCTAATTTAGTCAACAAACTATCAATAAAATACTCAGTTATACATAAATAGCAAAAATAGACAAACTAACTGGAAATGCTCCCCCTACAAATTTCTAATATGATTGAATGCCTGTGTCTATTGCTGTGCAAACTGCCCTTGGGTAGAAGCTGCTTGACAAACAGGAAATTCAAGAAATTCTTAAGACTTAATGTGCAAAATGTAGTAGCATTTCTAGTAGCTTATTTGCTAAATTAAGCAAATCACCAGTATTCTTAAGGTAATACTAATGAATGGCTTACTAAAAAAAGATGAAAATAGCATTACAAAAGATCAGCAAAAGAAAAATTTGTGAGATTATATCTTAATTAGGTACTGTAATTCTCACAGGATGAAAAACAAGAAGCAGTTCTAAATAGTTTCACAGTGTTATTTGGTTAAACTCCAAAAGTAGTCGTGGAAAATATAGTCATGCACAATCAGAAATGATTAAAACTATGTTCACAATACTCACAGTAACTAATAAAAATGTAAACTCAAAGTACACTGCAGATGCTGTGGTCAAATCAACACGTACAACACGCTGGAGGAACTCAGCAGGTTGGGCAGCATCCGTTGAAATGAGCAGTCAACATTTTGGGCCGAGACCCTTCATCAGGAGTGAAGAAGGAGGGGGCAGGGGCCCCATAGAGAAGGTGGGGGGAGGGTGGGAAGGAGAAAGCTGGTGGGTGTCAGGTGAAAAACCAATCAGAGGAAAGATCAAAGGGTGGGGGAGGGGAAGCAGGGAGGGGATTGGCAGGAAAGGTGAAGAAGGAATGTAAGGGGAAAACACTATGGGTAGTAGAAGAAGGCAGAATCATGAGAGAGGTGATAGGCAGCTGGAAGAGGAGGCAGAGTGAAAATGGGATGGGGAAAGGGAGAGGGAGGGAATTACTGGAAGTTGGAGAATTCAATGTTCATACCAAGTGGCTGGAGACTACCCAGACGGTATATGAGGTATTGCTCCTCCAACCTGAGTCTGGCCTCATCATGGCAGTAGAGGAGGCCATGTATGGACATATCTGAATGGGAATGTGAAGCAGAGTTGAAGTGGGTGGCAACCGGGAGATCCTGTCTGTTATGGCGGACGGAGTGGAGGTGCTCAACGAAGCAGTCCCCCAATCTGTGTCGGGTCTCTCCAATGTAGAGGCCGCCGCAATGGGAGCACCGGATGCAATAGTTGACCCTAACAGACTCAGAAGTCAAGTGTTGCCTCACCTGGAAGGACTGTTTGGGGCACTGAATGGTGGTAAGAGAGGAGGTGTAGGGACAGGTGTAGCACTTACGCTTGCAGGGATAAGTACCAGGTGGGAGATCTATGGGGAGGGACGTGTGGACCAGGCCGTCGCGGAGGGAATGATCCTTGCGAAAAGCAGAGAGAGGTAGAGAGGGAAAGATGTGCTTAGTGGTGGGGTCCTGTTGAAGGTGGCGGAAGTTGCGGAGGATAATATGCTGGATCCGGAAGCTGGTGGGGTGGTAGGTGAGGACAAAGGGAACACGGTCCCTGTTGTGGTGACGGGAGGATGAGGTGAGGGCCGAAGTGCGGGAAATGGAGGAGATGCGGGTGAGGGCATCATTGACGATGGCAGAAGGGAAATCACAATTCTTAAATGTAGACTTATTAGCATTTATTTGTTTAGAAACATAATGAGTGTCTAATTATGGGTTTAACCAATCAAGTTCCATTGAATCTTTTTTCAATTTCTTCAGCTGACTGCTTTGATACACTTGGGTGAATGTGAAAATGTTGGTATTTTCCCAAGTCAGTCCATCAAAAAGGAATAAGTTTCAGCATAATCCAAGTGGTTAAACCTCATAAGGCACTCATTGTTCCAGTTGCCCTGGCCCAACTATCACATTATGATCATGAGATGTACAGAACCCCCCTGAATCATCATTCATTAGCGATCACTAGTAATTGAGTACGATTCTTCTCCTGGTTATTGACCTGGTCACTTGTAGGTCTTGAGATGACTAGGTCAAGTCACTTTTTATTGTCATTTCGACCATAACTGCTGGTACAGTACACAGTAAAACCGAGACATTTTTCAGGACTATGGTGATACATGAAACAGTACAAAAACTAGACTGAACTACGTAAAAACAACACAAAAAACTACACTAGACTACAGACCTGCCCAGGACTGCATAAAGTACACAGAACAGTGCAGGCATTACAATAAATAATAAACAAGACAATAGGCACAGTAGAAGGCAGTAAGTTGGTGTCAGTCCAGGCTCTGGGTATTGAGGAGTCTGATGCCTTGGGGAAAGAAATTGTTACATAGTCTGGTCATGAGAGCCCAAATGCTTCGGTGCTTTTTCCCAGATGGCAGGAGGGAGAAGAGTTCGTATGAGGGGTGCTTGGGGTCCTTCATAATGCTGTTTCCTTTGCGGATGCAGCGTGTAGTATAAATGTCTGTAATGGCGGGAAGAGAGACCCCGATGATCTTCTCAGCTGACCTCACTATCCGCTGCAGGGTCTTGCGATCTGAGATGGTGCAACTTCCGAACCAGGCAGTGATGCAGCTGCTCAGGATGCTCTCAATACAACCTCCGTAGAATGTGATGAGGAAGAGGTGCGGTGGATGGACTTTCCTCAGCCTTCACAAAAAGTAGAGACGCTGCTGGGCTCCCTTTGCTATGGAGCTGGTATTGAGGGACCAGGTGAGATTCTCCGCCAGGTGAACACCAAGAAATCTGGTGCTCTTAACGATCTCTACCGAGGAGCCGCCGATGTCAGCGGAGAGTAGTTGCTCCGTACCCTCCTGAAGTCAACAACCATCTCTTTTGTTTTGTTCACATTCAGAGACAGGTTATTGTCTCTGCACATCCATTAGCTACTGCACCTCCTCTCTGTATGCTGTCTCATCGTTCTTGCTGATGAGACCCACCACGGTCGTGTCATCGGCAAACTTGATGATGTGGTTCGAGCTGTGTGTAGCAGCACAGTCGTGTGTCAGCAGAGTGAACAGCAGTGTACTGAGCACACATCCCTGGGGGGCCCCCGTGCTCAATGTGATGGTATTGGAGATGCTCCTTTCAATCTGGACTGACTGAGGTCTCCCAGTCAGGAAGTCTAGTATCCAGTTGCAGAGGGAGGTGTTCAGGCCCAGTAGGCTCAGCTTTCCAATTGGTTTCTGAGGAATGATTGTGTTGAATGCTGAACTGAAGTCTATGAACAGCATTTGAACGTATGTGTCTTTTTTGTCCAGTTGGGTGAGGGCCAGGAGGAGGGTGATGGCACTCCATCACTGTCTGTTGAATGGTTGGGATGGTACGCAAACTGCAGGGCGTCCAATGAGGGGGGCAGCAGGGCCTTAATGTGCCTCATGACGAGCCTCTCAAAACACTTCATGATGATGGACGTGAGTGCAACGGGACGGTAGTCATTGAGGCAGGACACTGAAGACTTCTTTGGAACGGGGACGATGGTGGCGGCCTTGAAGTACGTTGGAACGACAGTGCTGTTGAAGATGTCAGTGAGAACATCCTCTAAGCACTCTGCCAGGAATATTGTCTGGTCCAGCAGCCTTCCGTGACTTGACCCTGCACAGGGTTCTCCTCACATCGGCCACGGTGAGACACAGCACCTGGTCATTTGGAGGAGGGGTGGACTTCCTCGCCGCCACGTCATTTTTCACCTCAATACGAGCGTAGAAGTTGTTCAATGCATCTGGGAGGGAGGCATCACCCGCAGAGTCAGGTAATGTCCTGTAGTTGGTGATGTCCTGAATGTCTTTCCACATGCGCCGCGTGTCACCGCTGTCCTGGAAGTGGCTGTGGATTCGCTGGGCGCGTGCACGCTTTGCCTCTCTGATGGCCCGGGACAGTTTGGCCCTCACTGTTGTTTGGCTGCCTTGTTGCCTGCTCTGAAGGCGGAGTCACGGGTCCTCAGTAGCGCACGCACCTCCATTCATGGCTTCTGGTTAGCGCTTTCTAGGGTGGGTATTTTTAAAAACGCTGCTCGGGCAGATCAGTGTAGACGGGGTAACCGGAGACTTCTGAAAACACTGTCAGACGGCAACGTGCTATTTCATTGTTTTCTTGAACGCAACCTAACAATTTCAGAACAGACGGCAATGAGACTGAAGCCAGAAGAGTTAGAAATGTACTCACCAAATACTTTGACCCATAACTTACTGAAGATATAAGTATACTGTACTCACTTTGCCCTGTTTTCTGTCCTTGCTTGTATGAAGGCGGTTTACCTATTTATGCAAGTACTTCTCTGACAATAGATGTCTAACAGCCTAATGTAACATTGTATAGAAATACAAGATAACACTGATGCAGACATGTTTTATACATTTAACAAGGTGCTTTATTAATGCAACAAAGTTAGTCAGTTTTTCAATCTTCGTCGTCAGCTGGGTCATACTGTCCGTGAACTCCGTCGGTTGCCTCCATACGCTCCAGTATTTTTTTTTAGTTTTAAGTCCTCCTGCGCGAGAGCCAACAGCTGTCCATTATTTGGCAATTAAGTTTTTCTAGTCTGTAATTGGACAAACGCGCACCAAGTCTTTCACAGTGAGATTCGACACCAAACATGTCGCTGTTTTCTGTAGATGTGTCCTGCGCACGCCCAGTAGGAGGAGATACACCAAAATACCCGTTTTAATGTGGATGGAGATATTTTCAAAAACGCTTGGTGTGGACGTCTATCGTTTTTACGTGAAACCAGCTTTTTCAAAATTATCCGGTCTAGTGCGGATGTAGCCTGAGATGCGATAATTCAGGGAGACCTTTAGTCTCCCAGATAACACATCTGCACCAGGTGCACTGAGCTGCTGTTCTTCAGAGAACGTATTAAGGAACTAGAGGTGGAGATCAATGACTTCTGGTTCACAGAAGAGAATGAGGAGGTGATAGGTAGGAGCTACAGGAAGGTAGTCACTTCTAGGTTGCAGGAGGCAGAAAACTGGGTAACTGTCAGGAGAAAGGAGGGAATACACAACTAGGGCAGAGTGCCCTTGTGGCCATTCTCCTCAATAATAAATATACCATTTTAGATACCATTGAGGGAGATGACCCACCAGGGCGAAGCTGCAGTTACCGGGTCTCTAGCACCGAGTCTGGAGCTGTGGCCAGAAGAGAAGGTGAAGAGCACTGCAGTGGTGATAGGAGATACCATAGTCAGATGATCAGAAATGAGATTCTTTGGATGCGATAAAGATACCCGGATGATATGCTGCCTCTCAGATTCCAAAGTCAAGGCTGTTTTGAATCAGGTTCATGGCATTCTAAAGGGGGAGACAGTGTAATGAGACTGCGAGCAAGGAAAAGCTGATGATAGGACAAAATTGCAGTCAACAGGATGAGCTGGAATGTAAAAGTTGAATAAAAATCCAAAAGGGTTAACACAGGACTGAAGGTGTCATATTTGAAAGCGTGTAGTATGCAGAATAAGGTAAGTGAACTTGAGGCACAGTTACAGATTGACATGTGGGCATCACTGAATCTTGGCTGAAAGCAGATTATAGGTGGGAGCTTAACATCCAAAGATACACAACATATTGAAAGGACAGATGGTTAGGCAAAGGAGATGGCGTGGCTCTGCTGGCAAAAACATCATTAGAAAGAGGTGACATAGGGTCAAAAGGTGTTGAATGGTTGCGGGTAGAACTAAGGAACTGCAAGTGTAAAAAGACCCGGAGGGGAGTTATATATAGACCCCCCCCAAGCAGTAGTAAGGATATGGTCTACAAATTACAATGGAAGAAAGAATACACATGCCAAAAGGGCACTGTTACAATAGTCATGCGGGAATTTCAAAATGCAAGTAGATTGGGAAAATCGGGTATGACCTGGATCCCAAGAGAGGGAGTTTCTACAATGCTGACAAAATGCCTTTTAGAGCAGTTTGTGGTTGAGCCCACTAGGGAATTAGCTATTCTGCACTGGGTGCTTTGCAATGCACCTGAATTAATTAGAGAGCTTAAGATAAAGGAATCCTTTGGGAACAGTGATCGTGATATGATCGAATTTACCCAGAGATCTGAGGAGAAACTAAGGTCAGATGTATCAGTATTACAGTGGAGTAAAGGGAATTAGAGGTATGAGAGAGAAGCTGGCCAAAATTGACTGGAAAAGAACACTGGCAAGCATGACAGCAGAGCAGCAATGGTTGAAACATCTGGAAGCATTAGAGAAGTCACAGGATTTATACGTTCCAAAGAGGAAGAAGTATCTAAAGGCAAGATGACACAACTGAGGCAAATAGGAGTACTGTAGTTAAAGCCAACATAAAAGCCAACCAGAGGACATACTGTATAATAGAACAAAAAATAGTGGGATATTAGAGGATTGGGAAGTTTTTTAAAACCAACAGAAGGCAACTAAAAAGATCATTAAGGAAAAGATGGGATACAAAAGTAAGCTAGCCACTAATATTAAAGAGAATACCAAAAGATTCTTCAGAAGCATAAACTGTTAAAGAGAGGTAAGAATGAATATCGGACCATTGGAAAATGATGCTGGAGAGGTAGCAATGGGAGAAAAAGGAAATGGCGACAAACTGAAAAAGTATTTTGCAACGGTCTTCACGGCGGAAGACATGAGCAGAATGCTGAAAATTCAGGTGTGTTAAGGAAATGTCAAGTGTGTGAAGTTGCCATTACTAGGGAGAAGGTTCTTGAGAAACTGAAAGGTCTTTAGGTAGATAGGTCACCCTGGACCAGATATATATACACCATAGGGTTCTGAAAGAGGTACATGAAGAGATTGTGGAGGCATTAATAACGATCTTTAAAGTATCAATTGATTCTGGCATTGTTCTGGAGGAATGAAAAATTGCAAATGTTCACTCCGCTCTTCAAGGAAGAAAGGAAATTATAGGCCAGTTATTCTTACCTATGTAAGCACCTGTGTCAGGATGCTTTTCATCAACTATACCCTAGCATTTAATACTATAATTCCCACAATCCTGATTGAGAAGTTGTAGAACCTGAGCCTCTGTACCTCTCTCTGCAATTAACCATATAACCATATAACAATCACAGCACGGAAACAGGCCATTCCGGCCCTCCTAGTCCGTGCCGAACTCTTAATCTCACCTAGTCCCACCTACCCGCACTCAGCCCATAACCCTCCACTCCTTTCCTATCCATATACCTATCCAATTTTACCTTAAATGACACAACTGAACTGGCCTCTACTACTTCTACAGGAAGCTCATTCCACACAGCTATCACTCTCTGAGTAAAGAAATACCCCCTCGTGTTTCCCTTAAACTTTTGCCCCCTAACTCTCAAATCATGTCCTCTCGTTTGAATCTCCCCTACTCTCAATGGAAACAGCCTATTCACGTCAACTCTATCTATCCCTCTCAACATTTTAAATACCTCGATCAAATCCCCCCTCAACCTTCTACGCTCCAATGAATAGAGACCTAACTTGTTCAACCTTTCTCTGTAACTTAAGTGCTGAAACCCAGGTAACATCCTAGTAAATCGTCTCTGCACTCTCTCTAATTTATTGATATCTTTCCTATAATTCGGTGACCAGAACTGTACACAATATTCCAAATTTGGCCTTACCAATGCCTTGTACAATTTTAACATTACATCCCAACTTCTGTACTCAATGCTCTGATTTATAAAGGCCAGCGTTCCAAAAGCCTTCTTCACCACCCTATCTACATGAGACTCCACCTTCAGGGAACTATGCACTGTTATTCCTAGATCTCTCTGTTCCACTGCATTCCTCAATGCCCTACCATTTACCCTGTATGTTCTATTTGGATTATTCCTGCCAAAATGTAGAACCTCACACTTCTCAGCATTAAACTCCATCTGCCAACGTTCAGCCCATTCTTCTAACCGGCATAAATCTCCCTGCAAGCTTTGAAAACCCTCCTCATTATCCACAACACCTCCTACCTTAGTATCATCAGCATACTTACTAATCCAATTTACCACCCCATCATCCAGATCATTTATGTATATTACAAACAACATTGGGCCCAAAACAGATCCCTGAGGCACCCCGCTAGTCACCGGCCTCCATCCCGATAAACAATTATCCACCACTACTCTCTGGCATCTCCCATCTAGCCACTGTTGAATCCATTTTATTACTCCAGCATTAATACCTAACGACTGAACCTTCTTAACTAACCTTCCATGTGGAACTTTGTCAAAGGCCTTGCTGAAGTCCATATAGACTACATCCACTGCCTTACCCTCGTCAACATTCCTCGTAACTACTTCAAAAAATTCAATAAGGTTTGTCAAACCTTGTCAAATTAGATCCATGACTTCCTAACCGGAAGACCACAATCTGTGCAGATTGGTGATAATATCTCCTCCATACTGATGATCAACACTGGTGCACTTCAGGAGTATGTGCTTAGCCCACTGCTCTATTCTCTCTATACCCATGATTGTGTGGCTAGGCATAGTTCAAATACCATCTATAAATTTGCTGACAATACAACCACTGTCAGCAAATGGTTGCCGCAGCAACAACCTGGCACTCAGCATCGGTAAGATGAAAGAGCTGACTGTGGACTTCAGGAAGGGTAAGACAAAGGAACACATACCAATCCTCATAGAGGGATCAGAAGTAGAGAGAGTGAGCAGTTTCAAGTTCCTGGGTGTCAAGATCTCTGAGGACCTAACTTGGTCTCAACATATCGATGTAGTTATAAAGAAGGCAAGACAACAACTATACTTCATGAGCAGTTTGAAGAGACTTGGCACGTCAACAAAAACACTTAAAAACTTCTATAGATGTAACATAGAGAGCATTCTGACAGGCTGCATTACTGTCTGGCATGGGGGGAGGGGGCTACTGCACAGGACTGAAAGAAGCTGCAGAGGGTTGTAAATTTAGTCGACTCCATCTTGGGTACTAGCCTGCAAAGCACACAGGACATCTTCAAGGAGAGGTATCTCAGGAAGGCAGTGTCCATTATTAAGGACCTCCAGCACCCAGAGAAGGCCCTTTTCTCACTGTTACCATCAGGTAGGAGGTACAGAAGCCTGAAGGCACACACTCAGCGATTCAGGAACAGCTTCTTCCCCTCCGCCATCTGATTCCTAAATGGACGTTGAACCCTTGAACACTACCTCCTTTTAAAATATATATTATTTCTGTTGTTTGCATGATTTTTAATCTATTCAATATACATATACTGTAATTGATACACTTATTTATTTTTTCCTTCTTCTATATTATGTATTGCATTGAACTGCTGCCGCTAAGTTAACAAATTCCATAACACATGCCAGTGATAATAAAGCTGATTCTGATTCTTTGAGATGATGTTGGAATTGATCTTTAAGCATGGAGGCGCATGATAAAATACGCTGAAGTCAGCATGGTTTACTGAAGGGAAAATCTTGCCTGACAAACCTGTGGTAATTCATTGAAGAAACAACAAGTAGGATAGACAAAGGAGAATCATTTGATGCTGTGTATGTGGATTCTCAGAAGGCTTTTGACAAGGTGCTACACACGAGGCTGCTTAATAAATTAAGAGCCCGTGGTATTACTGAAAAGACATTAGCATGGATAGAGTGTTGGCTGATTGAAGGAGGCAAAGAGGGGGAATGAAAGGAGCCTTTTCTGGTTGGCTGCCAGTCTCTAGTGGTGTTCACCAGGGATCTGTGTTGGGACTGCTTCTTTTTACTTTAAACGTCAATGACTTGAATGATGGAATTGATATCTTTGTGGCAAAGATTGTTGATGATACAAAGATAGGTGGAGGGGCAGGTAGTTTTGAGGAAGTAGAGAGGCTACAGAGAGACTTAGATTTAGAAAATGGACAAAGGAGTGGCAGATGGAATATGGTGTTGGGAAGTGTATGGCATGCACTTTCATAGAAAAAAAACATAGAAAACTTACAGCATAATACAGGCCCTTCGGCCCACAAAGTTGTGCTGAACACATCCCTACCTTAGAAATTACTAGGATTACCTATAACCCTCATTTTCCCCAAGATCCCTCTGATCCTCCACACTCCGAGAGTCTTATTATTAATACTATATTCTGCCATCATATTTGACCTACCAAAATGAATCACCTCACACTTATCTGGGTTGAACTTCACCTGCCACTTCTCATCCCAGTTTTGCATCCTATCAATGTCCCACTATAACCTCTGACAGCCCTCCACACTATCCACTATACTCCCATCCTTTGTGTCAACCTTAGGATGTTTCCTAATGGTGGGAGAGTCTAAGGCCAGAGGTCACAGCCTCAGTGTGGAGTGGCGACCTTGTAGAATGGGGATGTGAAGGAATTTTCTTTAGCCAGCGAGTGGTGAATCTGTGGGATTTGTTGCCACAGGTGGCTGTGGAGGCCAAGTCATTGGGTAAATTAAAGGCAGAGGTTGATGGATTCTTGATTGGTCTGGGGATGAAGGGATATGGGGAGAAAGCAGGAAATTTAGCCCAAGAGGTAAAATGGATCAGCCATGGTGAAATGGTGCAGCAGGCTCAATGGTTTCAAATGGCCTAATTCTACTCCTATATCTTATGGTCTTATCCTCCAAATTGTTGATATTCAATGTAAAAGGAAGCAGTCCCAATACAGACCCCTGTGGAACACCACTAGTCATCAGCATCCAATCCAAAAATAATCCCTTTATTCCCTCTACTGCCTCCTGCAAATCAACCAATACTCTATCCATGCTAGTAAATTTCCTGTAATACCCTGGGTTCTTATCTTGTTTAGCAGCCTCATGTGAGGCACCTCGTCAAAGCCCTTCTGAAAATCCAAATCCATGAATATCCACCGATTCCTTTATCTATACTGC